>NC_052121.1:6850660-6891428 GCF_012273895.1 Zerene cesonia | reverse complement strand
GACATTTACAATCTTTTTATTTAATTAAAAATTGCATAAAGAAGCTATTTTATAACAAAGACAAAGTATAAATTCGCTGTCATTACTATTGTCCCCTTACATAACTTGAATAGCATCTTTCTAACAACATAATATTTTATTTAAAAATAACAAGGAAGAAATTGTATTGTGAACTGGATTCCCTTTTTAAACAATCTGTTTCTTCTTAACTTCATAACTCGAGTACTTTTCTCGTTTTATATTTAATCTTATATCTTGTGTCCCTGTTTAAGTTTCGTTTATAGCATAAGTTGAAGAGGACCTAAGTTTAAGTGGTCTGTAATTTATTATTTGTCCTCAATGTGTCTGATATTGTATGACGTAGAGTGAAACGGTCAATCCCTCAGTGCCAGTGAAAAGTCAACTTTGGAGTCACAATTTGAGTCACGTAAGTTGAAATGGACCTTAACAAGTTGTGCCTTAATAGGGACGTTTATGAACGTATCGCTGCGTGACCAGTCTAATTCGGCCTTTAATATTCGGACAATACGTGAACCCTCGTGTAGGTTTCTCGAATTTTGACATAAGTACAACAGCCCACGTACATAAATATTTTATAATTAAGGTAGGGAAATCGGCCCAGTTTATCATTAATCATTCGTAAATTGTACAATGTTTTCTTCGAAATTACCCGAGATAAACGTAAATTCTAATGAAAACATGGTGTAATACGAAAAGTGATTACGCCGGGGTACAGTTTAAGGTAAGGAATACCCAAGGAGCAGTATCAATAAAGTCACACTTGTAACAATTTTCTCTAATGTCTGCTCATTTCTACTAAGCAGCCGTCTCTATTATTAAGCATTTTATTTAAGGGGAGATTCCCGCCACGTCCCCAGAGGTACCTGTCGCATTAATTTGCGACGTAGGTACGCATTTAAGAGCTCCTACTAAACCTTAAATTTTTCACCGTTCTTTTGTCGTTTACGAGATTTGTGACGCTTCCACGGATTTTATACATTCTGATACTTTTTATGTCACTTTATAATTATCCAAGTATTTTCCAGTCCAGTCGTTCTCTGTTTTATGCCTATTCTAGTCTTTTCGGTTGTAATTACATTTCAGGTTAGAGCTTCGACCTGACTACGCATTACGAAAGCTGGGAATTGAAATTGTTCATTAAAACTAGATATCAAGTATCTCTGTCTAGTTATCGTTGACTTTAATTTATAATAATAATAAAAAAAATACTAATTGAAATGCAAGTATCCTTATTACATTACATTATACATTGAATATGTTTCACTTCCAGAATAATTTGTAATTGATTATAAAACATTATACTCCGTTGGAGTAGAGTTGCCTTCTATAGAAGAAGAATAAAATACCGACATAACGCAACGTGATTAATCATTGACATCCAAAAATCGATTTATTTTTTCCGCGTCTAAAAAAGGGGTTTCATGCAACAGTAAATATAAATTGCGAGTACACAACCGATGAATTACGAATATCACATTCTATGCCGCAATCCATCAAAACCTACGATATCACTATTCGTGCAGCAGCATTTGTCAGAGTCTAATATGTGAACAAATTGTATGTTTGTGTGCGTTCTTTGTCTGTATGACGCATTGATTCGTAGACGTGTGCTTAGAGGCTGCAGAATTAATGGGATAGGCGGTTGAGTCTCGGGGGCACGATAAAATATAATCAATATGCAAGCATGTCGCAGATGATGCATACGAGAAATCGCTAGGCAATTGGCATTTGATATACAGAGTGCTGCGCCATTAGCAGATTTTTATAGAAATAACGACAATATAATATATGTCATCGAACGTACATACAACATATGCATAAATATGAATGTATAAAGCTTTAAGCATCATTAAATTTTACATAGGTTTATCATTAATTCGCGAAGAAGATTTCATCCATTCGCACAATGAAATTTCATCGAGTTCTTGATTAAAATGTTTGTCTCATTATTTTGCTTTTTAACAAATAAATTTTCACCGCGAGAACTAGCGCTATCAATAATAATGAATGAAAATAAGTAGGTCGAAATGAAACACTTAAGATGAAGTGTATTGAAGTTATAAAATATACAAGAGCTTTGATTATCTAGTTAGATATTTTTTTAATTTAAATGATAAAACAGTATTTTTATTTATTTATTTATTCATTTTAGAATGTTATACTCATTTTAATGAGGAGGCGGCAAGTAATCGATTAGAAATATCAGAAAAGAATTCTTCTCTACTCTTGAAATTTATTTAGGATACTATTACTATGCAAAAACTTTTAATAATTCGTTTACATAACTATTAAATAAATTTGAATGTTCTTGCTCGAAATTTTAGCCACAGACTATTTTAAACTAAACTAATTACTCAATTGTCTATATTTGGTACCTATAAATTAAGAACTTAGATTCAGAGATTAATTTTAACTTTCTCTTTTGTGAGATGAAAGGGATTTTGCCTTTGAGAACAAGAGATCGATTAATTATAGATTTAAGCTTAAATCGATTGATTATTAGGTAGGAAAGCTAAATTAAAGTTGTCAGTTATTGTAACAGTACAACAGTGCGATTGTTTACTCAGTTTGACCACAAGCGGTTGCTTTGACAGTTGCAGAACAGTTCGTTCGTAATGGTCAACTTCTTGTCCATCAAATACCAACTGTTTCTCCAACAATGACTCTTGCGTTTAATTTCAAGAACTTTCTGGAATGTTTTGGTTTACAGTATGCTGGAGAATTCCAATTCTAAATAGCTTCAGCTTGTTTTACAGATTACATTGTAATTGATTTCTAGACTATCAATATCAATACTATTTTAGTTACAATATTGAAATGTCGCTGTTATTTTTATAAACTATTTATAATGTTTAATTATTGAACGAAATAGATCTTTAAATGGGAACGATATATAGAAATACATAACGCCAAAGTTTATTTTGTATGAACACAACAAGAAATTTCGTATCGAATGTAGATCACGCAAAAACCACAGTGTGGAATATCAAATAAATAACATTCAAACAAGATTTCGGTCGACGGATACGCGTGGACACACAACATTATACAGGCAAATCGAATTAAGCCCTCTACTTTCGACGAGTAGGTTGAAAGTGGGAAAACTCAATAAAAACGAATCAGAATGAGGAGACTCTTCGGGAAATGGTATGAAGAAAAAGTTTTAATTTGTTTAAATATTTCCGCGGGTAGAAGTTCGTTGCTTCTCAAGTTTCGTGCCGGCATTAACTCGCCCGCGGCGGCCTAATGGGACAAGCCACCTGGTATTAAAGACGACATAACAATTAACGGGACGAAGAAAATATTAGTTGGGCTAATAGAGCCACTCAGATACACTCCGCCCTTGCCCTCGATAAATAACACCCCTTCTGGAGACAGATTCTCAACAATTTTGTCGTATTTACGTAATGATTCCCTGAGGAGTGAATTCCGGGATAATTTGCGCTTCTGTTTTTATAGATAAGTTTATACGACGACGGAATAAATAATGAAGAGATTGGATTGCTTTAGGATCATTATGTATCTGAAATGAGATCGTTCTGATTTTATTATAATGTTTTTTTCTTTTAAAATGACATGACTTATTGGTAAAAAAAAACAAATGTTGCTGAGGATGTTTTATTTACATAAACATATTTTTTTAATAAACTTAAAACTTTTGTTACAGCGTAGTATTTATGCATGAAAAAGGAAAATAAACTAAGCAATAATAAAAAAGACAGTTAATTAAAAAGTTGCACATAACAACGCTCGTGATAAAACTTTTTACATCTAGAATTTTCCCAATTAATCGTACTGATAAAGTTTATAACCATACCAAGAAACTGCGCACTCCGAAACATTCAACAGAATCTTATCTACAATTACGAATGTCTCGAACCGTGAAGGATCGATGAATAAAATATGAAAGAAGTTTAGGCAAAGCCGAAAACGTTTTACGTATTTGAATAATCACTTTAACAAACAAAACTCAGAATCCGCTTCATTACTTATTAACCTGTGCTTCAGTACAAATAGCAGCCGTCGAAGGGAGACAAAATGATTCCCTTTAGAATTGAGTTGCGGATAGGGTCTTTAAAGAAAAGACAACTTTAAATCTACTTTAGATACAGTGTTATTAGTTTTGTAAATTAGGGGTTATTTTAAAGTTTGTATCAGTTTCCAGATGGAAAGATAAACGATGTTTTTTCAAGAGATGGGAATTTGTAATCAAGTTAATCCGTTCCATTTAAGATATTTGTTATAGATATTTTGAAACATGATTACATTTACTACTTAAGTGATTCGGTAAATCCGCATATAATAGAGATGATTTCAGCACGCGGCTTCGCCCGCGTAGTCAAGGGAAAAGACAATCCCGAGATTTTCCCCGCATACTTTCCCTTAAACTGAGTTTCAGATAGGAACTATGACATGTCAATTGACGGGTCTCGAGCTGTCTTCGTGCTTATAATAAAAATCGGTTCAATGAATTAAGCTTGAAGGAGCGACAGGCAGACATTTTGCATTTTTAATATTGATAGTAGGGATCTTTCTCGCATACATTTCATGTCTAAAAATCGATTCAATGTCAGATTTACGTTCATATCCACTACAATCGAATAGATGGGGATTGGCACAATAGAAAGCCACACAAAAGAAAATTAAAAGATGATTTCAAATCATTATTGGTATATGAAACACTTCAGGTACAATGTAGTACATCCTCTACTGAATAGGTTCTAGTATCAAAGGAATATTGTGTACGAGAAAAAGTTCGCAATATATAATACCGCTCTGATGTACTATTGTACTATATCGATACAAAGTGAATAAGTTATCGAAAGGATAATATTATTGCTTTTGTTCAGTTTTTATCTTTGTGTCCTTATGATCAAATAAAAAAGTCGCAATAATCTGTTTACGTTTGTCAGCTGTTTCTTTGTACTTTATATTTCCAGTATTGCAATGTTAACGAAATATTTCCTTGTTTTCCTAAAGATAACAGATTATTGAATAAGCGAAAGAGACATTTTATTTATAGCATTAGAAACATCAAACGATCAATGTGTATATGGTGTATTGTATTAATATTTTGAAAATAACAAAATAGCTGCAATGATAAGCATTTTTATCAACTTTATATCACTTAAAAGTTAGGACCTGACCTGAACTACGGTCCGATGTTTAATTACCAACTTTTTAAAAACTGCAATTCATAATAGACAGCGCTGGTGAAAAATGAATGATGTGTTGGCTTTTTCATTATACTTTTCCCCTCAAAGTTTCGTAAAAATGGTCGAACAAAAACAACTTGGATTTGACAGTTGGGTTTTAAAAAACATGCAAATGCTTTACGCTTATCCGAGGAGCGTATTTTAAGAAGAGTTGGAAAATGTTAGGCATAATCCAGTTAAGAAAGTAATTTTCTTCATCTCATCCCTTTATTGTATGAAACAAGAAGGAATATTTTCCGTGTCAGAGCTTATGCGTCGATGTAACTTCTTTTATTTGTCAAAAATAATTTCATTGTATGTAAATAACGTGTCAGTAGAATTTTCACAGCTATATTAATAAAGATATCATACATTGCGTTAATAATTATATTATGCACATATCAACTCAACAGACGTCATTAATAAATGAATTCCTCTCGAATGTAGGTTGTATTCCATTGTATTGGCTCAGGTGTTAATTGTTTCAGGTAATATATCTCGCTGCTCGATCGTTCACATAAAGTAATAAATACGGGTCGATTAAGACCCTAAATTATTCAACGAACCATCTGTAATTAAGCTACTATTTAATAGGAACGTCTTTTTATATCGTACTGTACAATCTAATAAAGATTTACGCGATTTAAATGTATTTTACCGATGAAATGCGCGAATCTGAATGTTTTAATACATTTATACTAGTATTTCTTTGATTAAATAAAGATGGAGTTTACCCTTTTACTCGATATTTTAATGACACTTTTGAAGATACAAATATACTTAAAACTGTAAGTAGTAACTTGTTTTATTTCAGAGTGGAGTTTACAAAGTTTTTCAGTTTGAAATAATTCATTCGTCATTTGATTTCGTGAATTTTGCTACTGACGCGCTTCATCTTGGCCACTTATCTTGAATAGAGTTGACATCCATTGTGATATTTTATTAATATTCTGTGAAATGCAACCAGGCGGGGAAATTGTTAAACCTTACAATAGAGGCTCTGTCTTCGTTGGGAGAGGAAAAGTTGAGAGATCTCGACGACAAAAGTGAAGGATTAATGAATTAAACTTACACTTTTGTATTATTATTCTTTAATTACATTATACTGATTATGCTATACTTTGAAATTGCTTTTAAATATGAGGTAGACAGAAAGGAAGATAGTCATTTGTGACTCAAATAGCGTGCGTGTCCATTTAAATTAATTCTCACCAATTAATTTAGACGTTTTCATGCAGCACGGTATACTGCCGTGATATCATCCTTTGCCACGGATCAGACTATCAAGTATAAAATGAAGCATCAAGATTGTATTACGATGCATCTTGCAAGGGCGTCGGTAGCTGTGAATCCCCAATCCTACACTTCGCTTCCAATCTGCATATAAATCGGATATCCATAATGACATCGCCATCGTAAGCAGCCCGAAATTCGTTCAAAGCCCGATAAGGGCCGCCCGTGAAAGCACTAATCCACAGAAGTTTGGATGACCCCGATAGCAAATAGACCTACCGTATTCTATTATGCAAATTATCTACGTGAAACTCGGACTGTGGTCGCCAAGTTTTCGTCCAGAAGTTTCGTCAACGGTATCTTTGAGGAAGTGCGGTGTATCGAACTTTTCGGATTATCCCTAACAATGTTATATAGTTGGCAGAAAGAGGCGTATAAATAAGTGATTGTTCGCTGTTGTGTGGTACTGCACGTATTGTACGGTTTAGAAGTGAATTTTGTTAGGAATAATGGTTTATAAATCTATACGAAACAGAGTTTGCTTTGCACTTGTAAAGCAAAATTGTAGTATTCATTTTTCATTTTTTTAAATCCATTATATTCAATCGATTTTTAAAATATTAATAATGTGTGTATGTGAACTAATACACATGTTTATTATACTATTTATTGAAAAACAACCACGTATAAAACACTTGAAAATTTTATATTAACTACCGTAAATGACAGTAGCAACAAAAAAAAAACACACAAATTATTAACTGTTATTTTGCAAGCACTTGAATATAGTTTTATAATGGCACATTAATTGCTTTCAATGAACGAATTCATTCATTTGAAAGCGGTAAATGAATAACTGGAATTCTATATTTTTTACAGATTCAACAAGTGATTATTGTAAATTAAATACAACGAATGGAACAATTTGTAATGCTATTATTGTGGATGTAAACATTAACAAGCTGTAATATACATTCACCCTTGCAAATAAAAAATGTACAATATTAACAAATATACCCCGAAAACAAGAATAAAAATTATCATACAGGCGTCAGGCGTCAGGTATCATACAGGTCCAGGAAATGTATTTATCATTTCAAATTAAAAGTGTTTTAAGAATAAAGCAGCCTATAAATGTAATTTGATTTAAAGTTTCTTCTCTTATGACCTCCATATTACATATAGGAACATTATAGATTTTAATTACGTAAGAATCACTCAAAAATCAATTTTACTGGACTTCAAAAGTAAAAAAAAAAATGTATATTGTAGGCCTTACAGATCACAGCCCTTAAAAAAGTACTGTAATTTCGTAAACGATCCAAGTATATTACATGTAACGCGATCCGCGGTCACAGCGACCTGGCTGAGCGAATTTTTATAGTAGGCATCAACTTCTAAGACAAATATGAATTCTACTTCTGCGTGACGTGTGAGCGATGGCGTCGCTTACGTCGACCTCTGAATTTAACCAGTAGGCTGTACGCAAAACTTGCCCCGAGGTTACATTAAGCCGATTGCAAGCGTCAATCAAAACCCTCCTTTTTGTGCGATCCTCTAATATACGCACGACACCAACCAAACATTTTGGGTAATGTTTTTATTATGCGGACTTATTTTCAATAAGCCCGTGTGATGTATGGAATAAAGCCTATTGGATTTTGTATTATGTTATTGAGGCTAATATGAATGTCATTAGGCCGTGAAATATTTTTGTTTATTCAATTAGATATCAGGTTTATTCATTTTTATTAACGGATTCTTGCAATGTTAAATAAGTTCTATTTTTGCATCAATATTATTTAAATTTACAGCTTATACAATCACAAAATTACATAAAAAGAGTAAGAACGTCTCATTTAAAAAACGTAATTCTCTCTTTTATTTGCAATTAAATTTATCTCGGTAATATATCGCTTCAATCTTAAAATAACGACGGAGTCCATTATCCCTTCCATTCCGACCTTCGGCCTATCGGACCGGCGGCTGATAAATGACAAGTCTTAAAACTAGTGGCAGGTAATTCGACACAAATTCAAGCTTAGAGCTCCTCGTTCGCTCATACGGAACTTTCAACAATTACTTTTATTTGCAATTTATGTCCTGGGCTACCGAAATGGTAGTGGACTCAGGTGCGACCTTTTTCTATCTGATAACGGATTTCAGAGGCCTTTTCTTTGCGACTTTCTACAATTTTATGGCGTGCAATCGTTGAGCGATTTTCGAATTAGTGTTCACACTTCACAGTATATAAAAAGTTAAAAAAAAAAAAACTTTATTTATCATAAACATTTCTAAGAAATTTTTTGGGTTATCTAGCAAGTACAGATAATTATTCAGGTAAGTTAAAGCAGCGTCATTAAATATGTTTATTATATAAAGAATTCAATACTAACACATTTAATCAGCTTTAATTTTAGTAGTATTATTCCTCATAATGAGTAGGCACAACATGTAACCAGAATCGGCTCAGTTTATACGTGGTATAAGTCGGAGCGATGCATACGCACGCCCGCGTTTTGCTGATCAAACACCACATTTTAAAGGATTGGCAATATCGTTTCTAATTTCCTCTCTCAAATTCTTATTAATGTTACCTCTTATCAGTGATTTATTACTATTGATTACAATACTAGCGATAATGCTTTTCTTAATGTTGATTATAATATGATAGCGATGCGCTTGGCAAATCTTTTAGTTGTGAATAGCATAATTATAATATTTCTTTAATACATTATTTACAAGTGTATAGAATATATCTTATCGCATCGCATATATATGCATCGGCAGTAAAATATATCGATAGAGATTTGTATCGTGTAATCCATTTATTGCGATGAAATAAAAATGGGGAGATTGGTTGGATCACAACGCACTTAAACAAATTTCGTTCCCGTGTCTTCGGCGATGAATAATAGATGTGCCCACAACTCGAATTCGACCCTTACGAGGAAAATGGACCACAAAATGTAAATAAATATAATGAATTATTATCTACTTCAGTATCATAAAAAGGTAAATAAGTTTGTTTGTGAGGGTATCGCGTTTTATTTTGGTATTAGGATGAATACGTTTAAAAATAGAGTATTTGTTTTTATGTGAGACCCATGGTTATCTTTCATCTTTATGCTACCGATAGTAATGATCGGGCCCGCCCTGCTTTCACTGGGGTATATAATTAATGGCTCGTAGCCGGCTGGATATCATAAGCTATCATATTATGACAAATTGCACTTCGATCGTATGAAATCTTTAGTAAATCTAATAAAATTATAATTCGCACTTTTTATACAACAGCAACTATGTCAAGACAGACCTGTTTTTGATATTAAGAGAACAAAAAATATGTAGACCCTTATAAAGAGTAACTCGTTTAAGGGACAATGCAAATCAAAAGCCAAAATGTTTATTAAGATAAATAAATTAAGTGAAATCTATTGTTGCCGTACAACAATACAGTTTTAAACTTCTTTGTTTAAATCTACACCGATTTACTCTCCGGAGTTTCAATTTAACTACGTATTTGAGTCACCGGTTGCGATTGAATTGACACATATAAATGATTGCTATTGAACAAACACGCTTACAAAAAAAGTTTGCACCAATTTCATTACACGAAAATACGAGCATATTGTTAGAAACACGCTTCGAATGGATTTCGTATAGTTTTTCAGCTGAAATTCCAGCGATAGGTGAAAATCGTCGATTTTGTATATGGAACGATAAATAAAAACGGAGCCCACATTTAGTAGTGTTACTTTATAAACGAAGCACATCGTGCCGGTCGCTGCAAATGGCGCGAAACGACAATTTTAAAGCACAACATTGAATATATATATATTACGTTTCTAGAGATTGCACGTACCACGCGATTACTCGCTCCTCGCTCGCAGCACGCCAGTGTGGCGTTGCTTTTAACGCATTACCATGAATAATATATGTTCAAATTGAAATGTCGCATTCGCGTCGCTTGGGCTGCCTATCTGGAGCTCGCATCCTACCTTCTTCCTATTTACCGCTCCAATCGTTATGCCAATAGGCTTTGCTTTCTTTATAAAAGTGTCTTCAATGCTTTTCAAATATTTCACCAAAATAAGACTGCATTTTAATATTAGTTGTAGTTAAATGTAGGTTAAATATTATAGCCTATTAAAAACTCTAATCTCAATCTTAATCTAAATTGTAATTCTAATATGTATTAAATTACACTTTTGTTAAACAATGAGACGAAATTGTTGACATTTACAATTTAACTTTCGCTTTATCGACCTTAATTTAACACAACGGGTTAATTTCCTGCTTTAAATAAGTGCTTGTTAAAGCAGAGCAGAGATAATTATTACAGGATCCTAAGGCGAAGTAATAACGTAATTCCGAAAATTACTCGCAAGGAATAGTCCTCTTATAACGCCGCAAAACGGAAGCACCACAAATTGCCGACTTAAATATTTAATTTCTGAAGAAAACGGATTAGCGGGTAATTGTTAGGAATTCTTTAAGGTCAACAAAAGGAAGTAAAAAATATCTAATGACTTTATTACAAGCAACGGGTGAGCTGACAGTATCTAGCTCTATAAAACGCACATAAAAGCGAATCATGTGTTCATTATGCGAATTAAGCAAGATTTCCGTATAAACTATTAAAAGGGATCGCATGACCTCAAACCCAAAGTAATGTATAAAGAGGGTCACCTTCAGAAATCAAAGCCGGTCCTTATTTATGACCTGGACTCAGCTGTTCTATGTAGCCAAGATAAGTCCCCAATTCCTACATACAGTTTATACTATTAAAGTGAGCCTCTTTACTCCGTTTAGGCAAAGATAAGATCTCCATTAGAGGCAGAACTCATTCATCCTCTGCGACTCGAAGCTGACTTACCCATGTAATTACGTTCATGTGAGGTCTCACATGAATACAAATAAAATGCCACGTTTTTTACACGGTTTTACTAACTTTGTGTGTTTAGAAACAGTTAAAATAGTTATTGTGTTTGTGTTTTTATTGACATAATATTAATGTTAAGAAATCTTAAATCTAATATATTAAAACATCGCATACAATAAAAAGAAGAAAATGATTAATACCCTAAAGAGATTGAATCACTAAAGGCTGGAATATTAATTAGGGTAAACCTTAGATAGGCGCCAGGGATTGTGCTTAGTTCACCCTTATCTAAAGGAAAGCCAAGGCACATTTGACTAATCCGAAAGGCACTGCATGGGACAAATAAGTTTGTTTAATACTCAGGAGTGAGCATTAGTGGCGAGTGTTGCGTCAGTGCGCGGGTCCGTCCGTAATCAGATTAATTAGATGATTTTGCGGGCGTTATTAAAAGTTGAGCCGGCTAAGCGTGGCTCTGTTACCTCCGCCAAGATAGCAGGCTTATGCGCCGCGTACACACTGCTTAGCAAATATTATACGTGTGCCGGGAAATCTCTTTAATGTTTTAGTATTTTCGACTGAGGTTGTGAACTCCGAGCCGTTTTGTTTGTGCGCTACAGTGGGCGGCCGGAATAATTCACTTAAGCTTAACTGGGAAAGATAATTAGGATTCTACGTCGGTTGATGCAGAATGAACGCAAAAAATAAGGTAGAAGATTTTTTGCGCTCGTTCAGAAATTGAATTTTATATTTGTAGATGAAAGTTTTAACGAGATGAACACACATTTCTTTCTACATTTAGACACAAGTGAAAGCGCGCGAATTTTCCGTAATTAGACGTGTACGAGTGGCCGTATGGAAGGGCAGTACGTTTTGGGTTCAGCATTTTTCAAGAGGATGATTTTTATGAATAGTTCGGTGATTTAAAAATGTAACGTACGAATGTAGCGGGTTTCAGAGAGCTGTTGTATTATGCAACGTGTGACAATGTGGGCAGACCGACAGATAGGTTGGTCTCTTAGTAGTGGATCACGGTCCAGTGGGCAGGCAACGCGCGACCGAGCACCGCTCGTGTGCTGTCAATCATAAATAAAAAAGTCGACAAAATTCGAGCGACTAACTCCTGTTTAGCATAGAACGCTGCAGCAGTCTGGGATTGTAAATAATTGATTGTACACTAAAACTTTTTTAAAGTTTCAGTAGAACGTTCTATAAAAGATGTGAATCGATGTATGGTATATACATATATATATATTATTAAACGCACATCAAGATATAATAAAATAATTTTCAAATGTTTAGTGCCACTTTGTGTTAAGATATGAAAATATGATTTGAATAATAATTTCATATGGCATTTTAGAATGTAAAGTATCATTTCAAGAAGAAGAAAACTTTCACAAAAAACAGCTGTTTTATTTTCTTTTTAATGCTTAAAGGTCTCATATACGATGTTGGTGTGGGTGATAATGTACCGCACTACGGTTCTAGTTTTTTCTTTTGTTACTTCGTCTTTATTTACCCTGAAAGGCGGCTTTGTTTCTTCGTTGGAATGGCTAGATATTGCGATAAGAGCGTGATTAGAAACAACGTGACGCGTGTGTAAGTGACCTAATTTACTTGAAATCACACTTTCCCCTAAATATTTGATGCAACGAGAAATTCAATTTGGGTAGAAAAGTACTATTACGTATTTCTCTCCCACAAACTTGCCAATGTATGTATCTCAAATATCTTCACCCGACGTCCATTTAAATTTGAACTGCAATTACAATTCTGGATAGTGGTGCAAAATAATTTCCCGTAAAGCAAAACTGACCCTGTTATAATTCCTTCTAATCCCAACGATGCGAGGCAGTTAAGGTAATAGTGGCTATTAGTTCAATGCACTAAACAATGCGATGCGAGGCTCGTGCGAATTATGCAAGCCCTCAATTGGATTAGATCCTCGCACTGCTGTTGTCTACCATCAAGTCGTCAGACCTGTGACAGGCCGCTTGCGTCTTCGTGACAAGCTCGATATTATTTTATTCATGTGTGCATGTGTGCTGTACGATGGGTGGTTCTGTTCTGCGAATACTGTAGTTTATTATGGCTAGATTTATGCAGGAAAAACGTATAAGGATATAATGAGACAATGAGGTAATATTACTAATAGAAAAAAAAGGCCGAAGGTATCCTAAACAATTGACCGTTCATAAGGCGTCATATGAATTATTTTTCATTCTTCATATTTTAATAATTATAGTTTATTTAAAATCAATTTATAACATATATAACACATTTGTGATCTCACACATGACAGATTTGTACAAACTACAAGCAAGTTACGCAAATTATATTTAACAAGAATTAAACGTAAACGCAGCAAATACACAGTATAATGTAGGTATACCCTTTCGGCGTGGAATGCGGCATTATCACCGGAATGGACAGTCCAGCCCCTCGAGAGCCCCATAAGGTTTTGTAGACACTCAATAATTGAAGTCGTTGACATTCCAAAAGCATTGTTGCGGTTGCCTGCGGTGATCGGACGCTTATAAATACTAGTTATGTTAGACGCTATTGATAAAACTTATTTAAATATTGAACTAATTATATATTTGGTATCAAATTTTAGGCGTTTTTCATACTTTTAAATCGTTATATCATACACAAATCAGTTGTTTTACAGAGAATGAGAAATGCCAGCGCTACTGTTTTACAACTCTTTCAATAAGTTAATAATAAGCAGATTTATATACAATATTTTTTGTGAACCTTCTTGTCAATCTCCCTCGCGAATTTATTCTTAAGATGAAAGGCTTTGAAAGATTTTCCAAGAAAACTATTTTCTTGTAACCCTATGTGCGTTTATATTGTGTGTATGCTCATTGACATATATATTCATTGAACTGTCCAATTTATTGATGATTACCAAAATGGAAGTTCGTAAATTAAGGTGAACTTAACGCATGGCGGATCTCCACTCAATTTTGCTGCATCCAGGCAAACGGCCCATCCAATTAAAACTAAAACGATTGTAAATTCGTTGGTCAATATTGTGTTCTTTGCATTCATTAAATGACTATTATTTGAGAGATTTAATTTATATCAAATAGTTAAAGGAGAGATCACAATTATAATTCGGAGGAAATAACAAATAATCCGTTTTATTGTACGTTAGTACGGTCATAATATACTTTAATAAACCTGTAAAGATGTTCCAAATATTTGAAATAGGTTTTTTTTTTATATAATGACTTTTATTAGTTACGCATCAAAAATAATATGTGAAGTATATGTAAGAGTGAAATTTATTATAAATTTTACTGGAATAATATATTTTTGTAACATTTAAATGTAAAATTAAAAAAAATATTTGTCTTACAAATTTGTGATATCCCAAACTACAAGATAAATTGTTTATCTAAGCATCTAAATATAAAATGACTGCTCCAAAGTTGTAAAGGTCACAGCAATGAATGGCGTTTAGTTTTATTCTGTTTACTTCTTTAATTTATGTGCCCAGAAAACTTTGTATATTATTTTGGTATACCTTCATAATTTTCATTCAATGTTAGCGAAGAAAATAGCGCTTAATTTAACATGCCTTCGTATCTTTCAGAACATTTAATTATTTATATTCAAGCATTTTTTTGCTTGTATAATTCAAAAGGAGGTTGGTTGCAGTAAATTATATTTAATCCAGCATTAAAATGATTAAGATGAACCAGTTTAAAGGCAGCACGTGGCGTTAAGCCTGTAATTATCGGAACCATTTATTAATAACAAATATATATACCCTACGAAATTGGAATGGCAATTTAGGGTTTCTTACTACGCAACTAATCTCATAATATTGTATTGTTACTGATCGGAACTAAGATCGAAGATTGTCTGAAGTTTCTATGATTATTACTGCTTCTATGCCCAAAAGATAATAATTTCTTATGATTATGTATATACGTGTACTAATCAATGTTACCTGTATAATAAAAAATATTACAACGATGTGATTGGATATTAAATTATTTACTCTACGCCACGGAGCTAAACTTAACATATTAAAAATAAAGTTATCGTGAACACGCAACGGGGATTTTTATAGACTTATGCAAATAGAATCGCGCTATACTTGGCTTGAGTGTGTATTAAAACGTAAAATGTAGTCACGTGGTAAAAATTATTCAAAATGTTTTCAAGACACTAAATACACGCTGGAGACGAGGCATCTAAATGGATAATCGTTCGCACGTGCGTCTGCCTTGGGAAGGTTGGTTACTGAATTTATGTGCAAATACGGTTCGGCTGCCCAATGTGCTAATGAAAGGCGATACATTATTCAACCTTTGAATTATACAGTGGTATGTAAATCGATATTCGCAACGCATACCGCACTTGCCGAAGCATTTGAAGAATGAATGGAATTGTTACTGAAGGGTCTTGAAATCGCCGCAATTGTAATTATTGGACTGCAGATTACCAGCCGAGCTATCGCGGTCCGGTATTTGACAAATTCAAATTGCTCTTTGAATATTTCATCCGCCGTCTCACAAAGAATGATAGGTGAAAAATAGATTCAATAAGTTATTCGTAGTCTAATCAGTTATTGAACACACGCCACTATTTCATTTTAGATTGACCCAAATACAGTTTAGACAGAACGCCCTTTGGGATGAGACGCAATCTGCGTTTAGTACTAGGGGCTGCTGTAACTGAAACCCACACCAACAATATAGGGGAACATTTTATTGAGAATCGCTGAATGGAAAATCTCACTCGGATGGCTATGTACAGGCGTTGATTAGTACGGTAGAAACAAAAACTATTCCCGAACTGAGCGTAATAAACGAAGCGGAAAAAGTCGATAGAAAGGACGATCTGATTGTGCACGTAAGTACCAATCAGTGGCATTTATTTGTTTTTTTTTACACGTTACGTATTATGAAAGTATGGGAGTGCTTGTGGAATCTATAATTGATTTCGGTTTTTGTCCGTTGAATTATAGAAAAATGTTAGCTGTTTATTGTTAGATTTATTAAGATCAATATTTTATGCCGCTTATTTGAATTTTTATAAAAACAATATCGTACACGTGTACAATAAATATTATTATTTATCTAAAGCACATATACTTATGCATAAAATTAAAATATGCAAGTAGGGGAAAATGTTAAAAATGCATAAATTTTTATGAAACTGCATCGAGTGATTTCTTTCATTTCCATCTGAAGTTAAAAAGCTAATATTTTCCAACTCACCGCTAAGATTCATTACATGATGGCTTTAATTAGCAGACGGTGAAGCGTTCACCACAAATATATACATTTTAAAATTTAAATTATACTTACACTCGATTTTACCAGCTATTTCTTCACGTGTAAAACATTAACTTTAAATAATTAGACGAAGATATTATATTGTATAATATTTGTTATAAGTTGCATTGTATTTTTACAACAAAGAGAAATAAGGAATATTGCGCAAGAGGCTTTGTATGCTACGTTTTTTAGACGAAGTTATAACCTCTGATTGCGCCAACTCAATCGGACTGTTGCGTTGTACGCATCCACCACAAAGGATCGGAATCAATTAGATAAAAGAAATAAGAGAGTGAGATTTTATTATTTCACATCGCCCTTCACAAACGAAACTAGAGATTCGCTGCATTCAAACATTTCAAAGCGCCTCTAAATACAGATTAATTGATAAAATATTAAACGATTCAAATTAGTGATTTAAAAGGAAAAAAGGGTTGCAAAACGAATCCACTCATCGGATATGTAAAACGTTAAAATATTCATTTACCCACAGGTCCGTGCGCCGGAATTCATGGGTGAATATAGAGCACACAAAACTACCGCCGCAGCAAACCTCACAGCATCAAAACAACAACTGGCACATTTGATTAAAATAAATAAAAAAGTATCACATAGCCGCGAGCGGGATTGGCCTCTGCGCGACACATTCAGTTTAAACGATTTTCAACGAATTTGTATACGTGACTATATCTTACCAACCTTACCTTAGAATTCAATTTAGCTGGAATATCTTATTTTATTAGAATAAATATTCGATAAATACGAAAATATCTCATGAACATGTGTCCGTATATAAGCACCCTAGTAGCATATCAGAAAACTTATTGAGAATAGCGATATTTTTTGTTCAATAAATGTAGTATTATTGGCACCGAATAATGTACAATAAAGCTGTAAGAATATTGCAAATGCTCCTAAAATCATGTCGAATATGAGAACACTACAAAATGGCGTACCTGTTCCAAGCGGAAACTGAAATAGTATCGAGTTACAAATCGCACAGAAAATCCCGACGTTTATTGGCTGGAGTCCAATCGAGAAGTGATCATATCTGTCAATATTCTTCGAATAGGATGCGTTAAAACCGAACCATGTGACTACAAAGCGGTAGTAAAGAGCATAAAACTAGTTCTAAAGCCTATAAAATCACAGTTCTTAATCCAACGCACTTGATTCTCGACTGCTTTCAATTTAATAAAGATAATAATTTCACCGCCACCACCAAGGTTTTCCTTTATCAATTCGCAAATTAAAGACGTCTAAACAACTTTTTAATTAAATGTGATAGAAATGAAAACGTCAGAGCGCGATGTCAGTGAAATAACAAAATAATCCAGATGTCACTCGTTGACATCAACTGTAACATGGTTTATTGGTAATTACGGCAAGTGGTTAAACTTAACTTTGTGGAGCTTCGCTCGAGAAAATGCACATTTGTGGAGTTTGTAGTCGTGAAATGGATTCTAGTTTAAAACAGAAGGGGTACTTCTGCTGAACGTAGTTAGGTGATATTGTACTCGTTAGACTGTTGCGGTATGAGCTTCGTGCACATTATATGAACTGTCTACTTATGTGAATCCACGTCCCCTTACATAGATTGTAATTGCTACATTCTACAGCTTGCATTTGTTTGTATGCTGTTTTAGTGAGAATAAATGTTATAGGTAAACTTTTAGATTTCGTAGCTAAACTCTAGTAATATTATTACAGAGCCACGAATACGGTTTCCCGAATGTTCCATGAAAATATAAGCTACAATAATATAACCTGCTCTCCCCATAAAATGTAATTAGGCGAGCGATAATTTTGTAAGTTTCTACCGAATCTTGATTTTCATTTGAGCAAGCGGTTTTTACGAATGAGGGAGGGGTGGCAAATGCGTTTTATTTTACATGATTTACACGCATGGCAAAGTACAATATCGCATGTTTTGGTAAAGTGATTGCAATGCTACCGTATATTTACAGCACTGCCGAGTTGTCAAGCTATGCGGCAGCATTTGGTCGACATTTACATATAATTTCACATTCATATGAGAATTAGATGGCAGGTGGGTTGAGTGGCATCGGGGCTTGTAGCTTAGCAACTTAGTTGAACTAACTTAATATAAATTTATTGGGAAACAGAATGATTTTTATCAATTTGAGGTGATACATATCTAATTAGTTCAAACATAACTAAATTTTTAAAATTACTTGCAATCGTTACGAAAATTAGATAAAACAATTTTAAATTACTTTCTCTAATTTGCAATTTAAGTAGAACAATTTCTATAAGCTTTAATATGATTGGACATTTTATTTCTCCTCGTTATTCTTTAAACAACTATAATGCAACAACTTTTTCAAAACCATTTTCTTAGACGTGAATAGAATTTCTTGCAACAAAACAGTAGGTACATGTCCGCGCTGAAATTCCGCTTTAAAAATCTACGTCTTAGCGAAATGGGATGTATTCAAGACGGAGCTAAAATAAACTGCCTATAATACAAAAGTTGATGTGACGGGAGTCGTACGGAGCTCGCGCTACGAAACCATAGCGCTGCAGGGAAGGACGGAGACAGGGCGTGCATTAGGCGAATTAAAAACTTCTCATACATTTCCATTTGTTTCTCAATTCAAAGGCTGCACTGGTGCGAGGGATCCAAATGGAAATAATGACGAAAGAGTTCAGATCAAATGTCTAAATAGGCCATAAAATCTAGCGTCAAGGGGCGCGAAATGAACACGTTGAAAGAGATGTTAATCGAATATACAGAACGATATGTGTGAGTGGGTAATCTTGATCGATGAAGGAACATAGTGATTAGTACAATTTAAGACAAAATTTAATATTATAATTTACTTAAGTCTTATTATTATTTTTATTAATAGTTGAATTTTATGATATGTTTTTCGTACACATTACACGGAAAAGAAAATATGTATAAATAATAACAAAGTTTCAATCAATCAAAACTTTGATAATTCGATTAGAGATGAAACGAAAACAATGATCGAGCATAAAGGTAATAAACAAATACTTTAAGCTGAACTATTTAGCAACTCATAATACGTCTGTTGCGTATAAAACCACAACGGTCGAACGCGAGCCTTTCAAAGCAAAACTGCCCCTTCTTCAGACCAAGGGCAAACGTAATAAATTTTGTTTTAGCATGCGTATGTACCTATTTGCGGTTGAAGGTTTTCGTAACAGATTCTTGTTTTATCCAACTTTATTTCATGTAATCCATTAAGATGTATAACGTAGTCGTGGAAAGCGGAGATTTTCATTGACAGTCTCTTAAGTGCGCGACGCGGTAAAGATTTGTAATGTCTAAAGGGGTCCCTTTTCGGGTTGGGATGCGGTTTTCTAAAGGGCTATTTGTTATGATTTCAAACAAGGTCCTGTCAGATAAAATGGCTTTTGTGCTTTATTTTGTGTAGTGGATATTTTCGGTGCCTATAATAAAAGTCGGAACATATTTGTGATTAATGTTCTATCGGGTTGTGTTGGGTTCACAAATTTATTACAATTATTTGTGTTTACCAAAAACCACATCCGTAATTATGTTTAAATTATGCCGTCTATATTTGGCTAGTGTTTGTTTATAATATGTATCTAGTAATATTATTGCGTTGAATTAGAAGCATATTTGTGAAGCGTGCAGGCGACAAAATTATAATTTGAATTCAATTCGTACTATGATTTTCCATTATAAATAGTTTAATTCAAAAATACATATTATTCCATAAAAATAATGTTTCAGTTATAGATGTTATAAATAAGTGTTGATATTTTTTAAAGAAACAAATAAATAATAATGTTTCATGTCTTCCATTACAGCTGAAAAATGTTTATTCAAAATTTTTTGTCATAAAGCTCTTGAAATCGTGAATTTTTTCCCTTGTGTACGGTAACAACACGATTATATAATTACCGTTTATTCGCACGCATACAAACCCAACTAAATGAAGCCTACACTTTGATATGATAATAAATTAAATAAACGTCATAAATACCGAAATTAAATTAACGGATTATTTGTGTACGCAAATGTAAAGTAAGTGATTAAGCGTTTCGAACATGTGTTCTCTCCCAAAAGACTAATATGTTATGTGGCATAATTACTTTAGGTAAAGCGGTGCGTCGGTTTAGGGTAAGATGAAGAAGAATCGCAGGTGAAAATGGTCGTCTATAGCGCTTTCCATCACGGCTCTCGTTACAAAATTTTACCGCTAATACGTTTTCTCAAAAATCACCCCTGAGGCGAGATAATGCGGTCTATATTAGGATGGCAACCGCGGAAGCTTCGTGCCATTATCGCGTAGCAAGTTTGCGGTGTAACTGCGTCCTGGACAACGAAGCATTTAGAGCCAATTCCCTCCTGGCTTGTTGTATGAACAATTAAGTGTTCCAACCTGCCCGCGCGCGTTAAGAAACATAATGAATGTTTAGTGTTCACAGTAGTATGTATGGTGATAGCTACCCCGGTCACTTGTTGAATAAATGTCTCTTTAGATTTAACTCCGCATTATTTACCGCCAAGTACAAATTGCTAGCAGATTCAAAGCAAAATTCTCACCCATCCGTAGCCATTAGCACTCCCACACAGCTCTCGTATAACTTACCTGAAATGATAAATAAAATATATAAAGGGCTCTATCGGGAGTAACAATATATTTTCTAAGACTGAACAAAGCCCGTTCGTCGTAATGAGCATTGCGTGCGGCGCGTCAAACATGTAAGCAAACAATTTTGGTACGCCTGAGTAAATACGACTGCGAAATATCTTTGCTCAAGCTCCAATGTGGGTTGTGTAGGTGGCTGTATCTCGAAATTGTGCTGAGCGTCATCTTTTCAACAAAGCTTTTGTTGATAATGAAATACAAATACTATCCCTGGGTTAACAACGATGCAGCAGATTTTGTAAGGAAAACCTTTGGGAATATTTACGTACAAAGGTCAGCAAGCCCGTGTATTTCAATTCTAAATATGTAAGTACTCTTAATTACTATTACTTATGAGTACGGGGGAATGAAAATGGGCATTCAACTTGCCTAATTAAATGTAAAACATGCTTGTATGAGAAATTTATTCTAATTAATATCTGACATAAAAGGGTCGAAGAATAAACTGCGATTCGGCACTTTGCGTTGATTTTATTATGTTTTATTTATATTACTCTTAAATGCGTAACATTTTCTATCTCGTCATGGTTTTCATAATAATTTAGCGGTTAATATGGGTATGGGGTAACATTATGGAAAGTGAAACATCGCTTAACAAATCTGCAAATCTGCAAGTCACCGAGAGAGCAGACAACAAACAGCCAGCATTAAGGAACAATACGTAGAATGCAGGATTGCGCATATATTAACGTCTTGTCCCTTTGGCGAGGTATCTGGGAAAGTTCGCCGTGGCCTGCGACGATTTACATTACTTCCGAAATAGCGGGGCTTTCGCCAAAATGTAGAATAAGGAACTGCCTAAGACAGCATACACCGAATACTAACTGTCGTCTGTTTTGTTTTGTTTTGCACGCCGAAATACATTATAGCTGTGCTGGTTTACACGATAATACTGCCTGTTTTCGTAGGGACATAATTATAAAACGAGGTTACTTTACACAGCGACACTAAAAGGGATGTAGCAGAGAGTAATAAAATTAGAATTCTGCATTTTGAATATCAAACAAAGATAAAAGTCTGGTAATAATATTAGCATGGTGAACAGGGGTTAAAGTCTCTCATTAGGGTAACGAGGCAGAAGCACTATCTAATCACAGCTCAGTTGCCAAATTACGCGGCTCGCTGTTTAAATGTGAGCTTACTTTAATCTCATGAAACGGTAGAAAATGCTACGGCCAACGCACGATAACGTTTGAATCCAATTTCTCTATTTCTTATAGTTTGTATTTGAGTAACGCTTCAGCGAATTCGTCTATGATTTCAAATACCGTCCGTGTATCTTTTTGAATAAAAAATAAATTTGAAATTGAGCCGATATGTACTATATAAGCATAACGGTTTACGAACTGGAATTGAAGATAAGAAATTAGACAATTTCAAATGTACTAGCGGAGAAATAACTTTTTAAATTAAACTAAAAGACATTACAAACTTACACGTACAAAAGCACAAATTTGTTTTTTTATAATATTAGTTTAGATGGATAAAAAGATCAATGTTGTACTAACAATAAAGATGTACATAATATGAATTCTATTGCTCATCAAATATTCTTAACGCAAGCGACAAATTAAGGAAATTCTTACGTAAAATAGAAAGTCTCGTTATAAATAAAATATGTTGCATCTTCCAAAAAAGATACGGGACTTAAAAGTTTTATAACTAGGTTTTCCAAGTCTAAGCCATGGCGGGAAATTATTTGTGAGATAAAACCGTTGGGTCTAAGAAATACATATGCAGAGCGTGCGGTTGCACCCACCGGCGATGCATTTATCGTTTGCCGTAAAACGTTGGGATAACTTGTGTTACACAGGCTTTAAACCGAATTACGGGCGAACCGATCTGTTAACTTGAACAGTAGCACGCTTATGAAAATCTTGTTTAATCGCTCGCTTTAAATTTTAGTTCTCCGTGCCGTTTTACAGGTGAGTAACGTAGCTAGATATAAATTCACACTTAAGATTAGTGTATTTTAATGATTAATATAATACATTTACATTTAATAACCGCTATGAACACATTTTAGAACAGGAAGAAGTTAAATATCCCATAAGTCTTTTACCTATCCAGTATGTTATGGCAATATATCCCGCACATGCAATTACATAAATCTTCGTAAAAGCTTCCTTGTTTCTCATCCTTGACGTATTGAACACGACAAAACAAATATTCGAGGAAGTTTTCCCGTATTTGCCCCTACAAAGTTGGTAAAGTTCTGATTCATGGGAGCGTGGCATCTAACTTATCACTTAGCTAAAACAAATTAATCCAAAATAGGACATACAAACATAGTTACATTTCGGATTATTCGTGAGTCGCTCTCGTCCTTCATTATAGGCCTGATGCGACCGCAATTTATTCCGCACAGCGCCAAATTAAATATAAAACGTCGTTGTGGTGTATCAGTGTTAGTGACGGTGATAAATGAAGCCATTAGTAACGCGAGCTGTACTTTTTTCGGTTCATCCGGCGGCGTCGACCGTCCGGGCGTTGTGGCAAGTTGAGTTTGTGGATGTGGACAATTTCATTAGAAAACGTTATGTGGCGGGGTGACGCGGGTGACGCGGGTGGCTAAATTACAAGCGACGCGATAAATTTCAACGGCGCGCGACATTAGGCTTGCGGCGAAATAGGGGCTAGATAGAAACGATGCGAAGTAACATCCTTACGCGAAATTAAAACAAGAGTGTCCGTGGTGAACTATAAAAATGTCCTATAAATTTCATCGGCGACGACGATGTGTGGACGCCGAGAGGGTCGTATATTTGCGATACAGGTGCGTGTTCGGAATCTTCTCGCGTAAATTCTGTCACTAAAGACCGCGATATTTCTAAACAGAATTTACACAAATTACGTTTCGCGATATCCGCCAAAGACAAATGACGTAAATGCTTTCAGCGAGGCGAACCGCATATGTACCGTGGCTGAAGTCGTGTTTACTTTCGGTTTGTCTCGTCGAGTGAAATTCATTTTAGTAATAAAATAACCAAGCTAAAAAGCTAAAAGGCCCTTCCTTTCTGGCCTCATAGAACTGGAAGGTAAAATTTGCTTATTTTGCGACGTAAGGCGAAACGGCCTCTCGTTTTTTCCCACTCACCGCACTCCCCTTGTAGACGTCGGCAGTTTCGCTGGAGAGGTGTTGACATTCTGTTATATTATGTGCCTTGCATGTCATTTAAATTGAATTTTAAAAGACTCTTATTCTAAAGCAACTGTTAATTATACATAATTAAAAATAATTTAGCTTAAAAAGGTTAGTTTCAGGTCTATCATTCACATTTCTTATTCTAAGACATAAGTTGCACGTACGTAAATAAAAATGAATCTTGTTGAAACTTATTCATCGGTTTATAAGCGAGTCGCACTGGAAACTATAATTAAAACATTGAATTTAGTAACATAAGTGCACGTGTTTCGTCTCTCCATTATTTAAGAACATACTTTGTTAATATGACCAGCGAAATTATTTAAGCATCGAAATTATTTTAAATACAGCATTTTCTACCTAAAATGGGCAAACAAATTATTGAAATTTATATATTTCAATTAATAGTAAATGTACTTTGCATTCAAAATCATAATAATGTTTGAACGCAATTATTTGGATGTTCAAAGTACAAACATAGCTTTATTACAATTTAACACCAGAAAACACGTGACAAAATCGATAACGCAAACATGTAAACGGAACATTTAAATAAGGTAATTGAATTTTATTATGGCTTAATGAAATTTGTGCCGCAGAGAATAGGTAACTGATTTATATTGTTATTGTACTGGGGCTAAAGATTTACGGTTTATCAACGGCTGCCACGATTTACTTAACGTCTTTGTAAACGCCGGGTTACCATGGTGTGTTTACATCTTTTTTTAGTGTAGGTATATAAGCGAGTTTCGCTGTTTCAACCTCTTTAGGGAAAACGTTTATACAGCAAACAATTCATGGAAGTGAAATGTTTATGAATTTTTCGTCGGTAATGTATGTATTGGTTGAGTTCATTTTAGATAAATGCTTTGGTTCGCATTTCTTTGTGTTTGATTTCACGCATGTTTATGCATTAATAAATTTAAGTGTTTGTCGCAATTTATTCTTGAAATTATTTGTTGTAATGCTTGAAATTTGTTTCAAGAGATATTTATATTTTAATGCATTTAGAACAGGGTTCGTTTGCTATATAAGGGCTCTTTCCATATAGTATGCTTTTATGACCTACCCAAAAATATGTAACACATGATAATTCTTCTATTATATTGTGATACAAGCAATTAGTTTTTATTAAAACTTTAAAAAAAACTAAATTCGTTTTCTAACTTTTATTTAATATATTAAACTATGCTATTTTTTATCAAAATGAGATAAACGTTGATGATATACTTCAAAGTGTCTAAAAATAGTGTGATTGATCAGAGCTGCATTAAATATATCGGTCGCTTCTCTGTATTGGATTCTGTGATCCCGAAATAACTTTAAGAAAAAATGTATTTTATTTTGATTTAATATCATAGCACGATTGTATTATATACTGATCATCGTTGATATTTAATTTTGATTAGAAATTAATAGCACACAGAAAAGCTCAATTTAAAAAAGTATATAAACGTTTAATATATCGATAACAGGGCTTTAGGTAGTCATTTATTTAGACATTAATCTTTGTAAAAATATCCACAAATAACATGAGAACATAGCGTACCAAAATAAATAATAATGACATACCATTAAAAAGCATGAGGTACTTTATATAAGTGAATACAGAACAGTCACCTAAAAGCCGCAGTATACCAACAACTGGTTTTACAGGAACCATAATAAGACAGTTGAAAAACAAAGTGGAAGTAAATAAACATTAAACACGAACACTTAAGAGCATTTTCATTAAGGGGCTACAAAGTTGCATGTTCCACCGTCTGCGATTACTTTGGAGGAAAAAACTAATTAAGGTTGACAGAGGGCGCGAGCGTCGCTGCCCCGTGAGCAAAGATTTCTTTAACTCTGCGAGAAATGTCAACTGTGATTCTTAATATTATTCATTATATACAATTGTTTATTTTCCTTTACCACTGGCGCAGTCAACAAAGCTATATAACAGTGATAAATACGAGAAGAAAATTGCTCATGGAAATAGAGAAAGTTCGTGGAGGTAATCGTAAATACTTCATAGACGATGCTAACATGGTTTAATAATTGTGGTTTTATTTCTGCAATGTTATGTTTCGGCTATCGAGGGGAGTTGGCCGGGTTGTACCCGGGGGAGCCGGGCAGCCAGAAAGCCTCAAACAGGCGGTTCGATAAGGTCAATCTCAATGCAATGTGAGCAATATAAAACGAGGGATATAAAGTTTAACGAAAATCTTACTCGAGACATTTATATCGATTTGTTGTGTACTGCGTTAATTTTATGTATACTAGCTTTCGCCCGCGGCTTGGCTCGCGTAGTGATAGGGAAATACAGATCGTATATTTATGAAAAAATATTTTGATCAGTTCATCATTGATGAATTGTATTTTAAATTTAAGCTTCATTATCAAAAGGTCAACAAAGGTCAACTATTAACGCTCAAACTACTAAAATTAACCTATCATTGTAATCAATCTTTTTTTAAAGTTTATTAACAAAATTGTACAAATACAGTATTAATAATACAGTATTATTTCAACTACGGATACTATACCATATAGCAAGTAACAACGAAATATCTTTTATTTAAAATAACAGACTTTACCCCTCGCATTTACATAAAACTTGCCGAGATCGAACTTACAAGGAAGAACTTTGAAAGAAAAACATCGTAATCAGTTTATCTATTGGGGTGTTACGATACTATAAACACACGCACGCGCAGATAATGGATCTGACTTTATTGGGCTTTTATGTTGAGGCTTAGTGCAACGGTCACAAATCATGCTATAATACCTATATTGATCAATCCAGATTTATATAGATATATATTTGAGTTTTTGTGAAGATCTTACAGACAAGTGTTTAAATTTAATTAAAAATCTCTTTGAATACGTCTTTGTAATTAACTTTTGGACACTTGTCCAAAGACCTGATTGAGTTTTTTTCACAATTAATTGGGGAAAAGATTTATTGAGGTCAATTAATTAAATAAGCCTTGTTTTTAAGAAATAATATTTTTTGTTATTATGATAGGATTTTACTGTTCTTATTTAAAAAGAAAATTAACAACGTTATAGGCTTTTTATAAGGTTTGTTTAAAATTTTAATAAATCTGAAGACATATTGTCCAAATCCATTGCCGAGGATAACAGTAAAACCGTTTTATTACTTCGGCGCTGATGAAAGTAGGCTTTTTAATGATTTTAAAAGCACCGTTTCCTAAGTATTTAAAGCTTTGTACCGAACATAAAAGTTTAACTCGCGAAAGTTAATTGATTGTTTGTTTAAATGTTGATTACATTGTATAAATATTTGTTTAATTTATAGGAATAATTTATATAACAAAGTCTATCACGAATTGCCTACTCGATTTTAATTTGTATGCAGATTAATAAGCAATTTAATAAAAATGCTCATAATATTATTTCGATAGATCGAATCGGATAGTAAAAAAATGTAATAATATAATTCTCCGTTCAAAATACACATCTATACTGATGTCCTGAATAACAATATTCAGAAAAAAGCTATTTCAAACCGATTTAAATAAAGATTAAAAAACAAACGGGGTAATAATTTAGTGTTAACGGATTATTAATTTACATTTGTTTAAAAATGAGTGCGGCTTTAGTTGATGGAATAGTTTATTGCAGCTTATGTATTGGCAGATTTGATTTACGCTCTTTTGTTAACCAACGAACAAGTTTTGGTCGGGCGTGTATGATACATTACTTTTTAAGCACCGTTAATAAGCGTTCCTACGTCGTATAAAAGCGATGTAATGAAAATAAAAGCTTGTACCCGAGGAAATAAAGTTTAATATTTATTCTTTAATTTACCAGAATAGTTCTTATGGCGTAGTTCGAGATGCTACGTCAGAGAGATGAAATATTATGAGTTTGTTCTTGATGTTTGTTTAAATATTTGTTGATATCATAGTGACTTTGACTTTAAAATTGTTTTGAGCGTAAACTAAGTTCAGCGGAGACCTTTACTAAGAGGAGGTAAATTATAAGTATGTGTTTTTAGATGGCAATACTATTTTTGTCTATCGCTTGAATTAGCTTTGTTAAATTTGAAGTTTAAGGCCATAACAGTATTGATTATAATATTAAACATAACATTTACTAACATGGACATTAATTAGTGTAAATAAACCAAATATATAAACAAATAGATTCTCTCTTTCATAAATCAAATATAATGAAACATAATTTTACAAACATCTACCAACTTCACTGTTCAAATATCACTAGGTATAGAAATAAAATATTTTGAGAGCACTCGACCGCTTGGTATTTGAGTATAATCGCAACAGTGAATTAAATTTCAAATGTATAATATAACGTTTTTGCACATACTTCCAGCGCGGTCTCGTAGCGTGGGTAATTCCATTAATCTTAAACATTAGCATCGAGGAGACAGGTCGGCGCCATTTTGATATCTGAGCGAGACCGGTCTTATTTTTATAATACTGTTTACGTAAATAAACAAAGTTAGCTATGCGAAATGGTTTTGAAATACTTGCATGCGTTTCGTTTTGAAAATTTCGTTTTTGTTTTGAAAGTGATGATTCTCGACTTTTCTAGATTAGATTATTCTAAAATTAGATTAGTACATTAGTAAATAGTAATTATATTGCTTAAATTACATTAGGGTTTGGCACTTTTATTTAAAATCATCATCATCATCATCATCAGCCCATATATGTTCCCACTGCTGGGACACAGGCCTCCTATGAGGGTTCAGGCCATAATCCACCACGCTGGCCAAGTGCGGGTTGGCAGATGTCACATGTCGTCGAACTTTTAATTCTTGGACATGCCGGTTTCCTCACGATGTTTTCCTTCACCGTTAAGCATTTAAAATAACACGATTATTTAAAATAACACGAGTAAATTGTACTTCGGTAAATATACTAAAATCAAATATCATCAAGCAATAAGCTTATTCATAAATAATTCTTATCGCAAACCGATTTACATTATCTAATTTTATTCAGTGATTCCATATCCTGTTAAACAAAATTACTCTCTATATTTATAAAGCGAACGCTTATAATCGAATATATTCCGTCTGTTTTCCAACAACGTTATTACATTATCGAGCATTTCGATGCAATCATTATAACCATTAACACAAATATAGATGCACGGAGCTTCAAATGAGTCCGTTATCTTGTAATAGAAAACAAATCGACTCGTGCACTCGTTCATTTGAATCTGTGTAGTCTTTTGGCTAATAGTAAGCTTCAGTGAAGTCACGATACCTCCATTTATACCCAAATTTAGCCGAGCCCACCCGAACGCCCGAGTAATCCACTGAGGGCCATTTTACGTCCTCGTTTGTTGAAACGCCAAATCGCAGCGCATTATTCTAATTCGCTTTCACGATAGCTTTTGAAGAAGCTATTTATTTGTAGCGTACGGAGCCGCGGCCGACTTAAGGTTACGCAGTCTAAATTATGGATGCTCCTGAAATAATATTTCAGCCGGCGAAATTCAATTGCGAATAAATTTAGAAAGCCGTTACAAAGCAATGTAAAGCTTAATGACTTAGGTCAGTGCGTTTTAATGTGAGTTATATAGCCCTTGTGTTTTGAAAACCACCAAAGATCTCTGAAATATAAGGGCAAGAATGAATAAGAAATAATAAAGATAAAGTCATGTTGGATTGCTATTTCGCTAATTTTGATTTGCCAGCATTGTTATATGCTCATGTGGTTAAAATAACAATATTTCTTTTTAGTAAAAATATGTAATTTTTATATAATTTTATATTTATTTGAAATAAATTTGATTCCATTGAAGCGAACAGGTGAAAATCATTATTACAGAAAAGTGACGGAGAGCGCAAGATATTGTAGGTATAAAAACATGTGCCCGATGCTAATAAAGTTGGGCAATATCGAAAAGGTATTTTGTATGAACGTTTTCTAGCGAACCAAGAAAAAAGGGACATAAAACGGAAAGAAACGAAAGTGGAAATATGGCCAAGTCATATTTTATTTACTGCATACAATTGAACCTTTATCACGGTTTGTATCGAGTTAGTGTTTTGTAGTACCTTTGTATCGTTTAGAGGGTTGGCGATATCAAAACGCTTTTATGACTTCATGTAAAATGGTTTTCGTGAAAAGAAATATCATTATTTTTTCAAATTTCCACAAAGTTTCATGTTTTTAGGTAAAGGTGTGTTTTATAGACTTTAGCAATTATATTGAAGGTATACCTTTATTACAAAACTTTCGTGATAACATACAAATTATTTCTAAATAAACAGAACCGGGCATAGTTTGCAATTCAATGCAACAAAAGTGCGAAACCTATTCAAATAATGAATTTAACATTAACGGAAATGCATTTGACCCATTTTGAAATCAAATAGAAATTGTTTTCCCAAAATGGCGGACTGAATGTGCGCATTTCACACTTTTATTGGAAAATGGCATAGTATTCGGAGGTCTAAATTTTCACAGTAATCTATTGCCAATGTTCGACAATTACCGCCGCAAAAAAAGGGAATTTTACGAAAAAAATGCCGGGCAATTTGTCAGTTACGCGTAGATGTCGTGATCGTGCTTCATCATCGCTTTCAAAGTGGCTTTCCTACAGCGCTCTCACATAGAAATCCTATTATTCACTACAGATACGTTTTGTTTATTGTGCAGCGAAGTTTTCTTTAAAAGAACTTTAATTCTCTTCGCCTCTCTAAATAGCGGAAATCGAGCTGCTTTATTACTTCGACTGCGCTCACTTTTGTTTTCTTTTTAACACAGCACGTTACTGAGTTATATCATAAAAGATATTGCGGTTGACTCGAGCGATAACACTCAGTACACATAGTACAGGGTAATAACCAGTCGGCGAATTAAGTGGAATAAAAGAAATCATAAACCTGCTTTGATAGCGTTTTAACCTCAAGTTTTTGCTATGAATTAATTTAATCTTCGCCAGTACTGAATATTTTTACGGACGCTTCAGTCGTATTCGGCTTTAATTACATTAATTCTAGTTTTATGTCCCAAAGTATTAAATCGATAACAAATTATGGAATGTTATTAAAAACCTTTAGTGAGCCCTTTATTTTTACCCAGAGGACTTGATTAAGCAAATGCTTGAAAAATGCCTTTCATTCGCAAAAAATTACAAGGTAACAGTTAAAATCAAGAAAAAGACAAAAATACTTCTAGAATGACATATTTAGAAAATCTTTCGTTATTTTTTACCAAATATTCAAAAACATATAAAATTATTAAAAAAAAAATCATTAAAACAAATCACTGAACACATTTTCTTAGCGATAACGATAGCAATAGATAGAAAAGAAAAGAACAAATAAATATACATGTAGATAACTCGTGCGATATCTAAGCTTTGCAACAAATATACATTAGTTTTGCCGCAAACTCGCTCGCTACGTGAAAAATACCTTTTCATCTAGGGAATTCGCGTAGATGCCGAACTCTTATATTTATAAGGAGGTGGGAGAAATAAAGAAAACCGAATGGATGGAAAAAACGTACGGGGTCTCGCTAGAACCGGCTATACATTTCATTGATTGTAAGATACGCCGTGCCGCACCTTGAATTATTTGACAGTTTGAATTGTCACAGCCGCACGTATCTATTTTTACTTCCTATTTTTCATTTAATCGGATAATTTTTGAATTCTGTCGGAAATTGATACATCAAGTTCCGTAATTTGTAACTATATGACTGTGTTTTAAATAGTTCTAACTAGGACAAACAAGTTACTTCATAATTTTTTCATCTTTTTTCCTACATCACCATAAAAAAAATGTATACTATAATTCAGTCGTATATTTTTCATTTCGATTTGTTTTATTTATGATAAGCAATAAGTATGCAAATACGTGTTACACTTGTACTAAAACAGTTAAAAGTGTAAAAGTCAGGTTGAATCGACTTTAGGGCGTTTCCTACTCAAACAGAAACCAATTTGGCCCCATAAAATCTCAGTCGAAACAGTTTACCGTTTCGCATGCGAAAAATGCGTTTTGACAACAGCACTAGACTCAATTAATACTGAACTTTAATCATTATTTGTTCTAGTTTTAATAAAGAACTACAATTACAACTAGGAAAAACGTATTGTTAACGAAACACGAGTTTTAACTGCAACACATGTAAAATATTACATCAATATCACGGACAGTATATTTAATAACAACAATTATGCCATCAACTGTTATTTTAATTCGCTTTAATCACACAATTCATGTCGCATTTATATTTCTATAAGCGTATGTTTTTACGACAAAGTTACAAATAAAAATAACATAATACATTTATAGAACGCGAGGAAATTGTTTTTGTCTAGTACAATTTGGCCGAAATCGTTCTTGTCTTTACAGATATCAGCGTCCCGTTCAATCAAGGTGGCCGTCGTCTCAAACACCTAATTATGTTTACTATGTCCTTTCGCTTTCTCTTTTTCCTTTTTCAGAATACGGATCTATTACGGATAAGCAATAAACTTGAAGAATTCGCGAGTTGCTCACTGCATTCTTGCTCGGTCAATTATTTTTCTTGAGTATTTCTTACAAAACGCTCATTAAATTCCATTGAATAATTTTAACTACAGAGAATTCTTTTTAGTTTCCATTACAATTTATTTCTTCCGTTAATAGTTTATTAAAGCTCTCTAAAGAGAACTGTAACTTATATGACGTCGTCATACAGTACAATGTGTTGCAAGAATTGTGGGTATTTCCCTATTAATTTGAAGCAAGCTACATTGTAAATACGAAAAGAAAATCGATACCGTAAGTTCAAACACCTTCCTTAATAGCCTGCAGATTATATTAGGGTGTAGAATCGACAGAGGGCTGTCATGGAAGAGGCCACGCACGATCCATTAATTAGAACCGGTCCCCATAAGAAACGTCACCTGTACAACCTCTCAAGCCTTCCCTGTCCCCCAGCCACCCCTCATCAAGCACTCACCACTGATCTTTTCTCGGCATTTTTCGTTCCGAGCTGTCATACTATAAATGAATTAGCATACCTAATTGTCTCTCGAAATAAAAAAGTTGAGCGCACCTCAATCCCGACGTTTTCTACGAGGCAATCAAAATTTACGAATAATTTAACAACTCATCAATTTTTATACACATATAATTTTTAAAACAGAAAGTTTAGAAATAAAAGTTAAACAGATGGGGGAAGATGGAAATATTTTAATTAACGTCGACGTGGAGAGAAGGGAAAAAATAGCCAGTGAAATCAGTTTTGGGGGTTTATAAAGACTGCGGATTGAAGATGCCGATTCACACATGCGTGTAACGAGACCCATTCGATTCTTAAAGCTTTGAATAAGACTGATGTTCTGTTGTGAGTGATTCAAATACCGACGCTGATTTTCTCATTTCAAAGGTAATCCTTTTGTAAAATCGTAAGATGAGGATAAAAGTAACAGCATATTTTTATCAATCTGACGTTATTTTGAAATAAAATGTACAAAATTGAATAGGTATACGAATCAAATTGTTTAATCTTTGTAATGACTGACTTTTGATTTCAACTCTGAATGAAGGTTTCGGCATTTATTGCCTTTATTGATATTCAAATACTATCCATTACTTCATACATCGAACGAATAAAACACTTAGAAAATTAGAATCTTATAACTGACTTAGTCTTGGCAAAGTATCCATTTTAGAAGAACCATATGCAGCGTGAGCACAAATCTCGTATTAAATTTCAAATGTAATGAACTGTTAAAGTAAGCTGTTGGATATATAATACATTTTCGATATTCCTTTTCTGCCATGCACGACAAAATAGCCGTGGGCGCCTACAATTACGACTATAGTACTAGACGGCTAAAACAAATCGTTCGCTCGGGGGTGCGTTTATCCGAAGCACCCCCCGCGCCGCTTCGGGAGCTATAATATCATTACTTCATAATATCGTGGGAACTGCTTCATTGAAAAATAGACTCTCATGCGAAAGCCGTAAGCCTCAATTTTAAACAATACGCCTGACTACTGCGTTCGTTTTGTTTCGATCGCGTCGATCGTGTTGAACAAGATTTTATTCGGATTCGATGAATTTTTATTTTTTAGATTTTCATACTTATTATTGACTTATTCGATCATTATGGAGTAACGATATTACAGTTTTGCATTTAGGTAATAAATATTTAATGCTTTTTATGAATTTTATAAATACTACATATACCTCCCTAATTATAATGTTTTGTTGAAAAATATCCTATCCAACTATCCTACTAATATTATAAATGCGAAAGTTTGTAAGGATGTGTGTATGTTTGTTACTCTTTCACGCAAAAACTGCTTAATCAAGTGCAATGCATTCGGGTACGTAGACAGCTGGACAAGTGGAATAATATATAGGCCATTTTTTATCCCGACATTCCTACGGGATACGGACTTATGCGTGTGAAACCTCGGGGCGCAGCTAGTAGGTAATATAACGTTAAACTGGTGAGTTGTTAAATATAACTTGAAATAAACCGGATGATTTAGCAATTTAATCATTTTAGGTCCCACAAAGAAAAATATTCCGAATAAAAACAGAGAAGAGTCGATGCTGAAATAGTAGAACAGAGCTACTTGAGTGGTTGTTATGTGGTCCTGCAAAAGGACTCCAGAGAGTAATTAGTATGCCATTAGCCTAATATATTGGTACTTTGTTTGTACGCTCCATTGAAAAGTAAACAAAAAAGCGCTCAATCCTAAAAATATATCTTCAGTATTTTTGAAACTCCTTGCTAGAATTTTCTGTAGATGAAAATGTTTACTTTCCATTTAAATTTTCTTCCAATGAAGTGAAAATATTGCGTTTTCTGAAACGCAAACTAATATGAACCTTTCGATGAATATTGCACGAACGCGTTTTCAGTTACCGTACGTTTCTAAAGAATTTGTAGTTAAATTTTAGCTACAGCCACGAGTCACAAAACGCACGTTACGTGGAGCTAACCGTGGTCAAAGGTAAAAAATTCCATTTCCTGTTATTCCACGTGAAACTGTAAGAAATAAAACATGAACATGCAAACGGTACATCGAAATCGAACAAAAATTACAAGCCGCAACCGAATGTCGCTAGTGGCGAGAGCTTTAGCAGCCTTCGATCACCCGTCAGCGCATAACCAAATTAGAGCAATTTAAGTCAGGAAATTGGAAACGCTATCGGGCGTTCTATGCGCCGCGCTGCAACGGGAGCCCTACTACCGCACTGGTATTTCAAACATCCACAGTTTAGGCAGCCCTGGCTAATGTCGGAACAATGCACGAATCTGGACAGACAGATCCGAGTGGCTTCGAAGATAAACGACAATCGTGGAGCGTTGTAACAACTGATTGATATACGGCTTGCGATGATATCGTACCTATAGTTAAGCCAAATTCCGGACCCGCTTCAGTTACAGTTGGAGTGCTGCTGACAGTAAACGATGTTTAGTTAGTAATGTAAACGCTTAAGAGTTTACGAGATATAGCCAGAACAGTTCGATCGAAGTCTATAGGGTTGCCTCTAGTTCGTATTTCTTGAAAATAGTATCGGATCGTATTGAATATCATGTATTAACTTTGATACGTTAAATATACGTCATATCAAACAATCCAAATTCTGAGGAACTAGATAACTTTACTTATCATATGTGTTGGTAAATTTAATGTAAAGGGAATGCATTTTCGAATTGATACTCAGTTAGGAGCGAACACTAAGATAACAAGGAATCCTGAAAGTTTCATAGTTGAGAGGAAGCAAGCAGCACATGTCTTGCGTACAAGTTATCGACGATGGCGTCGTCGACGCGGACGGTCAAAGTCAGAGTTGTGACTCGTTCAGCTAAAACAATAGCGAATCAAACATGCAGCGGAACTTTACCTAAGACACCCTTCATTGCGTGCGACGCTAAGCGAACACCCGTTCTCTAACTTTATATTGGTAACGAAACTTGATCGTTACTCGCGAAACTCTGATCCGAATATCAAGCTTCAGATTACCACCGAGATTGCAATTAATGTTTACATGAAAATCCTGACACTATTACGCAAAAAGAGTAGATTTAATGAAAGCAAAGTCCCCCTAAGCACCTAGCTGAATTACAAATATAATTTACGGTGCTAAAAATGAAAACGAATATAAATTTGTGGCGAATAAAGGGATTCGGTTATTTTTCCCTCGTTTGTGAAGCTAAAAATAATATTCGCGGAGAAGATATTTTACTTAAACATCTCATTCGAAATTCTTGTGAATAAAGTTGTCCGCTTAACATTAAATATAAGATCGCTTTAGCGAGCCAGAAAGATAGATAAGGACGGCATACATTTTTATGAGAGAGCAGAACAAATAGGACTGGATCCGAGGCGAAATTGAAGACCTTGTGTGCGTTTCTGTCGATAGGACCGACATCGACAGAATGAGGGTTGGGATCGAAAGGACATAAACGACACAGGCAGTTACTTAAAACCGCACCTTCACCCGACTGAATGAAATCAACATTAGAAAACAACAATTCCCGTAATCGGTGTAGGCTTCAGAGATTACACCGGTCGTTCGGCTAATTAATTTTTAAGTCGGCATCTTGATGCCGGCTGGTGGCTTTTGCTTTTCAGGTGAATTTGACTGAGATTTACATATTAATATTGAAAACGACGTCCTCTCTATGCAGAGCAAAATTGTCGTGGACGGCGATTTTACCCTCTTGTATCAACTTTTAATTAAATACATGCAAATGAAGGCTACTTTCAGGTCACTGAACAAATATTAAAAGATTAACATTACAGTTAAATGATATTTCTCTTAATCAGTTATTTTATAGTTTTTAATTATATTTTCCATGACATTATCATTTAGTGTTAAGCAATTAAAGAGTAAGTAAAACATATTTTTATAACATAAAATTTTAGCATTTATGTATCTTGTTATTGCAAAATCTGTTAAGGGATTAAGATAAATTATTTCAGCGCGTTTCACGTCCATTCCACGCATAGATTCATTCATGCGACTAGGACCGTTCTATATCCGTACAAAATTTGTTCTAACCGTTTGTTCCGACGTTTCCTAAATCCTTGAAAGGGTACTGTTGAGCAGCTTTCATCAGAAAATTCCCCATTATCTGAAGGAAATCGTTACCGGGGTTGAACCTCACCCACCCATCGACCCGACAGGCATTCATTTACGGCGGCATTGCGTGCACGCGTACTACGGCTCTTGCTTCAGGTGGGCGTTTCATTGTGCTCGGTATTTAAGTGGCTCATTTGATATTCAGAGACAGTTTGCATTCGGAAAGCTCGCACGTAGGGAGAGTGTAGCACGGTGCCGAAGCATCGAAGTCACGGGGAGCACGCACACACGCCAGCGGCCCGCACCACACTCTCACGACGTTGGCTTCTAACGCCGTCGAACGTCTCGCGCGGGCTACGGAAAGGGCGTCCATTCCCGAATACCATCCTAAATACGCACTCGCACTTCGTACCTTGGATTGCGCCGAGTTTGCGTAATGTTTATCCACAAATACACTAATGAAGGTACCTACAAAAGCGACTAGATTGTTAATTAAACTTGCTCAAAATGTGACACCCTTACGAAATGATGCCGAGCCGAGCAGTGTACGGTTTAAATTGAATTAATTCGTAATCAAAATTCCCGCTGTGCGTTCTTCGTATATCCAATAATGGTATTAATTTATTTATCTCAACAGAAAATTACACTAACTTGATATGATATTACACGTTTTGATAGTTTCCATCAAAAGGGCTATTATCTCTATAATATATGATTACGATACCACTTTGTATTATACGGTCTAATATATAGCATAGTAATCTCAGTTTTCAGTATAATTTATTTCTTGTTTCTTAAACAATTAAGTATTGTATCCAAAATATTAATTCCGCCTATTCAGCGTTATTATTTGAATGAATGAATTGAAACAATTAAATCAAATCTGAAAACAAATACTATTTGTTTACTTATTAATTAAACAAATATAGCAACGTTTCATATAATTAGCGTAATTATGGTTGTACAGTATTATGTAGACACACAAAAAGTAATTCAAAGGATCCCATCATTAGGCTGCCGACCAAAAGGAATAACCATTCCCTTAATCATTATTCTTAAAGACTCTTCATTAAATTCCTTTTATCTCTCCCGGGATGTTTCCTTCGCTCGGCATCAATCACATTCACTCCGAAAAACTCGTTGGCTTTATTCTAAACTCTCATAATAGGTAATGGAGGTTTTGATCGTCGCGGCTGGCTGGCTCCAGCCGATTACTTTGAGCGCAGGCACAATGACTGCCGCCTATAGCCAATGTTGAAATCTGAAAAGTTCCTTAGTCCGCATCCATGCTAGATACTGGGCTAATTACGGAAACTTTTGTAGATAGACACCTGCTCTGAGTCGCGGGTGCCAGACAATGACTTCAGTTATCGCAGACTTACAGACGTACATTCGATGCCCTAGCAAAAATAGACCCTCGGCCTCACAGCTTAAGGACGCTTTCCCATTGATTTACCATTGTAATGGGTACTAAAAACGAATGCTATTTAATATCGATCGTAAAGAAATTGTAGCCTCATTGAAAACTTTGATTACACACCCGCACCTCGTTAGTTGTTACGTTACCTTATAAAGTGTCTATCATTATTTGATTTAGAACTATTTATGCAGTAAGTAATTGCCACCATATTCCCACAATTGGTTTAAAGTCTTAACACGTGTACACATTTTTAATGGAAAATATGAGCTGTGATGTCATTCGAATCCTTGGAATTTTTTTTTATTATTTTCAAAATTAATAACTCATTGTGTCTACTTACACATTTTTTAGTTTTTTTATTCCTATACATATATGCATTTTCTATTATAAATGAAAATTTTATTGAAAATAAAATTGGATTAAGACATACTTATATCAAAAAGCTAAAGAGTTTTTTGATTGAATAATTGAACTCATAGACCGTTTTCAAAAATTCTTTCTCTACAGTTGCACGTGACTCCTAAGAACTGTAAGGCTACATATCCACCACAGGCGAAACTGGGGCGCTCGTTTATAATAAAGGCACGGTAAAGTACTCACCGGTCCATATTGTTCGAAATAATTCTTGACATCTTCCAGCGTTGTGGGTGCTGATAGCCCTCCTACGAAGATTTTCTTTGTCCTGGTCACCATCTGAAAATACAGAGCGAAGGTTAAATTCTGGGTAAAAGGTCATTCAAACGATTGAACTTTATATTTACTTTACTCAAAGTTGAATTGAATGAAACCTTATTTTTTATTCATTCATCTACGAGTATCATTTCTTAAGACAACACTTGCAAACATTATAATAAAGTAATCGATTGTAATAATAACAAGCAGTGTATGATGCTATGAATATGTTATGAATGTCTATTTGTTAATGTAGTTGCTATAAAATTCGCATATTTAACATAGATATACTTAAAGATAAAATGTTCGCACAGATTATTTATTATAATATGTACTCTCCGCGGTCGGTAGTTATTAATAAAATCAATTGTTAGCGCTAAGTAAGTCAGAACTGGCGCTCGAAATGAAAGAATAATTACAGTAACTGTTAATACATTATGCAATCCTCCCACGCAGGTTAGCAAGGGATAGTCCACAAGAACGCGTAATGCCGACAAAATTGCCTTTCACGATAACCGCGGTCGTAGATTTCCGTCATGCTGGTTTTAAAGTCGATAAATATTTGTGTACCTCGAAACTAGACTTTCGTTTCGAAATGTAGCTCGTTCTGTGTAAATGTTTTTATTTAAATCTTTTCTAAAATTGTCCATATACTGACCACTAGACTTATGCACTAGCTAGGTTGAGTGTTTAGTATCGAGCTTTTTATTTATTCTATCGAGGTATTGAGATTTTTTTATATCGAATATGCATTTTTATATCAGTTTTTTTAGAGAAAATACCCAACGCTCGTTTGGATAAAGTGATTAATTAATATTTGAAGGTGAGAGAGGATTAAATAATGAACAAATAAAAGTAATATCTTATTGAAAAATTAATCATTACACTGGTTTACAAAATTTAACTTTTTATTTATACCCCGAAACAAATGTATGTAAATATGTTAATCTACCTTCCTTAAACCTAAAAGTGTTAGCAGAAGTATTTTATCACGTCTTAATTTTTTCCTGCAGTCAAATGTTTTTTGTAACTACCCGACATTGTGACGACATTCTATTGTTTATTCGTTCGCTTCAAACGACAGCGATCTTGCTTCGGATTGATTTAAAATATCTAGTAGAAAGTGCAAACAAAGTCCTGATCGTTTTTGTTATGTTTGTCGGTATGTTACTGGGATTGCAGGGTGGTTA
>NC_052121.1:6829387-6849660 GCF_012273895.1 Zerene cesonia | reverse complement strand
TGGTCCATCATAAGAGAAACTGATTCAAATAATTATAAAAAGAAAGCAAAAATTAGTCATTTTTAATTTTTTTTATATCAATTCTAAAAAAATTGTATTTCTCTTTAATTTAATAAATATTTTTTAAACCAGACGTGACCGAATTTTTTTATTATTTTTTTTGGATAATTCTACCTAAATACAAAATAAAATAACAACTTTCAGCTGGGGTATGAAAACCGTGTAAACTAGTGTTATCATAGTGACAAAACATATTCTTTCAACGCACGATGTGCTTATTTTTTGTAAGCTAAAAATATTATAAGTCTAAAATATGTGTGTGTCTATTTTCACAAAAGATGACATGACTTACTCGAATTATTTAAGCGAGTGGGGAGCATAATAATGTGTTTCTTTCTAAGAATATGTAACGATACTCTAACGTATTTATCTAATGCATATTTTATCAATCAAAGCGTAGACGTTTAAAGGGGATTTCATTATAATGTCAATATTGCGACGCGGTCTCAAAGGCCGTACCTGTTTTCTTCTTGAATATTTATACGAGGCAGTAACGAAGCAAAAAGTAACTGAAGGCACAACAATGGCTATTGAGATATACAGAACTTCCTATCAATAATGACGGAAGTTACGTCATGGATTTTAAATTACTAATGAGTAATGTTTCCTGAGCTGAGTATTCTTTTTCTCTTTGCTTCTCAAATTAAATATAAACTGAAGTATTTAAGTTAAAAAAGTGAAATCCCTGTCCTCTACTGGGGTATGGGGCAGATGATATACATCTGTTTCACAGATCGATTTTCTTTATAGACAAGCAGGTGATCAGCCTTCTGTGTCCTGCCCAACCGAGACATTTTTTTTGTGCGTCCCCGGGAATCGAACCCAGGGCCCCTCGGTTCTACGCTAACGCGTTTACCACTGAGTGAAGGAGGTGGTCAAAGAGTTAAGTTAGAGAAGGAATATACATGAGTCACTCTTTTATTTATTATAAGAACAAGAGTAATTTTTTTTGCTATAGAAAATTTAACAACAGAATGTAGCAATTTCGTTTCGACATAAAGCGTAACAACCATGTCTTTTCACGTACATGTATTATGATACTATGTATAATGGCTTACATATCGAAACGGAACTCATTATTCCGAGTGATAAAAGATCCGCCAAATTGAATGAACAGGATTCTTAACGTACTATATAACTAATGTAAGTGAGAAGGTCCCTCCGATCCCAAACGAAATCTCACTCAAAATACACGTAAATGATGAATAAGTGGCGTGGAACGTTGAAAGGGGGTTTGTACGTGTCCAAGTACCTACCCCCCGGAGCCCTCGCCCCTCCAACCCCTCAAACTTCTGGACGCTCCGTGTAAATCTAGAGTGTTACAATATTTTCGCTCCATTCCGTTTGTCACGTCTAAAATCAAACGTTTTTCATCTGTTTAATTTAGTTCTGGTCGATACCTTTGTGTTATTTAAACCTTCAGAGTATTTAATGTTGAATTAGAAAAAAACTATTATATACTGAGTGGTAATACTAGTATTACTTGAAATAACGTTAATTAATAATGAAGTCATGAAAATAGATAATAAAATATAACATTGTTTATTTTATAAAAGTATCATTATATGATATTTGAAACCGGAAAAACGCATACACGGCTTTGTATCAAACGGTAATGTGCTTGACATTAAAGTGGATAATTCGAAATATATTCCATTGTAATTATAAACGTTTTAATTAAAGTGATACAAGCCATACAACACTCTAGTACATTATGCGTGGGCGATCCTCCCACTAGAGAATAAGCAGACTCCAATTTATTTACCTTTATTGTGGCGATAAACTTACTTGTTCACACCTATTTTCAAGCGTATTGTTGCGAATACGCATTAATTATTTTATAGTTTTGTTAACTCAACAATATGTGTTATAATAACTGTGATAAATTTCTCGTATATAGCTAAATGTAAAAATAAACCGATTTATCATTTCCCCTTAACCTAATCTCAATTACTAAAGATAACAAACGAAACAATTCACAAAACATCCAAGAATGTCCCATTCAAAACATAGTATATAAAAATGTAATAAAAGGTATTCATTAATTGTATTGTAAAGGGTAGACTCTAGGGAGCGAGTGTCAGGCTTGCCGTTGTCTACGTCAGCTGAAACTGGTGGCAATTACCTTAAACGTGGACAAAATAGTTCATTCCACTGGGAAACATATTATTCACGCAGGCAATTTTTTACCCCATAATTAAACGTATAGCTATTTGATTACACGAATTATTCGCTGTCGTGATTAACTCTTGACTAATCGTCGGGACATACCGTTAAAGGCATTTAATTCGCTGTCTCGGACCCATTTATCGCATCGCGATAACAACGGTTTGTTACGCGATAGGCAATTCAACTCGAGTTTGAGTGGTAAATAAATTACAATAATCAGTTAGCGAATGTAACACGAACGTGAAAATGAAATAAAAATACTAGTTAAATGAAATGAAACGTTAAGTTGGGAACTAAAACGAAAAGGCAGTAAGTTATACCCGTGACACAAATTTTTCGAACGTGTCGGGCAAACAGCGCGTCCGGCGAACAAACGACATTACCGCCCCCTCGTTAACGGGACTCGGTTACTCGCAGTCATTTTGCTGTGAAAAATACAACAATTTAATTTAGTCTAACTTGACCACAGGCGACTGCAAACATCGAACGGCTAAAGCGACAAAAGCTACACACATCAATTACGGGTAACACTCGCGATGTCCCTTGGCTGACCCGTAACTTACTCCAACACAATTTTTTATGTTTATTATACAACTTTTGACACCCTAATAATTTTTTACTACTTAATTGCTACAGTTATGCATGTTATAATATATTTTAGAATCATTTTGTAATATAATATAACTGATGAAGATATTATTATTATTATTTCAATAAAATTTGATAACAGTTATTCCAAAATAAATTTCAAATCTGTTGACAAGGCGAAACAGGCGCTATTCGCCATAAAGGTACGCGAAATTCAGTTAAGTCATTTTTACGAGTTATCTAGAGAGAGCATAGCCGTCACTTATTAGGTTACATGCGGCCGGGGCAATATTAATCAATTTTTCCTGGGAGGAAATTATTTTGGTCTGCGTTACGTTTCAAAAAGGCAACCCGCTGGCCACTCGGCTGACGTTGCATTTCATTTTGTGCGCCCACAAGCTCTATTTTACTCGTTCTTTGTCTTTCGAATAAATCCGTTTCAAGCTTCAATTTCATAAATGCTGTTGCGACGCAGATACAATTACATTGATGTATTTTTATTTGGTTATTAAACTGAAACTTTTATTCTATTTTCAATCGAAAACACGAATTCCAAATTTTTATCCATCATATGAATGAAAAGTTTTGCTTTTATAAATTGTTGTTTTCGGTTTTTATTAATCATGAAAGGTTTTTTTTATATTTCAATGTTTAGGATTTTATTTAAGAATACCGAAACTATGATACAATGATACTCATACATTAAAATCACTACCAACAACATTTTGAAGCCAGGTCAAAGCTTCCGATAACATTAATCTCCTCTCCCCTCACTATATTGTGTAAGTATCTGTAGCGTTTGCTTGGGCGCACTGAGCAATGAGCATTCCGCATAGATAGGGGGATCATCTCGTCTTCTCGTGTGGCACACCTTATCTCCTTCACAGTTCATTAGCCTCCGCACGACTCCACCGATAGATCTGTACCATTTGTAACAATATGAAAACAAACCGACGGCAAACGTTCACTGGGACTTAGCCCATCTCGTTTGTTCAAGAGGACTAAACTGAGGACTTCAAATAATAGGCACTCCGTAAGAATGATGTCAGACGACGCAAGACTGTAACCGCGTACGTTCTAAATGGCAGACATTAATGAAACATTATTGCTTCTCGACTTCACCGACACTTGCACGGAATTAATCTTTATCTCGTTCTGATGCTCGCTGTCTGTTGCTCTGCAGACTTGTTAATACCGAGAATAACTACACTTGGCTCAGACATAAACGAAGTGGAGATTTAAAATATTTAGACACAATATAGTTGATCATTCGCCGACTTAACTCGCGACCGGGGAACAAAAGAGGTAACGGCAACGATAAAAACCAACACTACACCGGATGTTATTTAATTTTATCCTAGATTGAACATTTAAAAAACATAAAAGGGTAAATAAAAATTCATAGGAATTAACGTATTTCATTTGATATCCGATAAAGCGAACGCAAACAGGTAAATACGAAAAAAAAGCGCATGCACGTAAATGAACGTAGTTCTGAGAATTACATCGTGAGGTGTATAATATCCAAAGATCGATAAGTTGATAGCGATTGAAAATTATTTAAAAGAGATTCAATTCTATAGGTACGTCACGGTACGTCGTGGAAATGACAAAAGTGGCTTCTTTACTTCTTTCGCTCTTTATAATCGTACTTCAAGCCTTTGACGCGCGAACAAAAGACGACTTTTTTCAAGTTCCACAGATATGTAAGCAAATAAAAATGTTCAATCTACATGTCTTTATCCGTCTATCCCCATATATAATTCAACTAAGAGTGATTTTTATTTTTTGAATTTCACTTTTTTGTTCATGTAATTTTTGTCTACTTAATTTAAAAAACGAATATTAATATGTCAATAAATAGTGATGTAAATCCTAAAAACATTAAAACATTCTTCAAAATTCAAAAAAAGTTTATCAGAAATCTAACAAAGAACTAATATCATGTATTAAAATCATGTTAAAATAATGAGAGCTTTTATAATAATTACTTAACCGAGAAAAATGCCCAGATGTGAGCGTGCCACTCCAGAAATACTCTCATAAGCGTTCGCGAAACAATAGGCGCATTTAGTCGTCTAAAAAGAGAAATGGTTCTGCGCACTTGTCATCGAAAGCTATTCGAAACACATCTGAGTGACGGTATATATTCAAGGGTTGCATTCGTGGAGTGTGTAGGTGTACCTACATATTTCCTTTCATACCGACGCGCATAAAAAGTAGTTGAAAGCTTAGCGTTAGGACGCCCATCGTCTATTTCTCTCTTCTTACGAAATGCAAGAACTATGTTCGCACTAAAAATACCACGCCATTGTTCAGATTGACTACGACGGCTTTGTTACAAGACGTAGACAAAAGTCAAATTTCCTTTACACAAGCCTTTAAAGACAATGAACAAAAATATGTTCCAAATTAGGATATTTTTCCCGTGATTGTGTTTCGAAGTTGTTTCTTTTGACGTGGCTTATTATTGTGAAAATTTCTTGCGTTAAAAGTGAATTATAGCAGTACATATTTTTTTTTTATTTGGGGCATAATCAAATGAAACTTGATTTTATGTTTCGAGTCAAATTATAAGCCGAGAGGAGGGTGAAATAAAAAGTGAATAATGAATGCGGAGTCCGAAACCGGGACCGCGCGACCGTAGCAATTATTTTGTTTCGAGTACCATCAACATGGTTCGTTCTTTCAAATTTTCATACATTAAGCAAATGTCGAGAATTCATAATAAGGGCCTAAATGTTGTAAGCCATTGCTGGGTCGCTAAGAGCATTCATTTAGGCTTTAAGGGTTTGGACAATCGGATATGTTTTGAGCGACCTTCGACTCCGACATAATTACGACATTTCAGTGTGTCAGAACGAAACTGGTTCATATAACAATGAGGGTTTTTAGTGAAATGCGGGTGAATGATAGAATATTAGTCGAGCAAGCCTAGAATATTATTTATACCATACAAACAAGCAAAGCAATCCTATTTCTGAGATGTGTAAACATCGTACGCGTACGCATATGTTAATTTGATATTCACATATTTATATACGGAAAAAATAACTTACGTCTGCAAAAACATGCAAACCCTACGAATGATTACCGTTTCACTGAACTCTGCACTTCTTCTAACTGTATTTTTCCCAATCCCAACTAAAAGAAACAACGAATATATGCACTGGAATATAAGTCGTGTAGCACGCAACTGACAGTCGTATTTTGTATGACACACGTGACGTGGGTTGAGCGTTTTCGTCTCTACTTCGGTCGATAGTGTTGACGTACAAAATAATCTCCCCTTCGGGCGGGAGAGTGGTGTCAAGAGGCTATAGGATTAAACTTAAACTGGGTTTGCCCGCAGTTTAATTATACAAAAGGTATGTCGCGTATCACTTACGACAACGTACCTACTGTTTCTCTCGAACATAAGTTAGAAATTAGTTAATTACATCTTTTACAGGGCTGAATGGCAAATAGAATTTCAAATTAGACATGTAGAAAGTGACATCGTGCGATGATAATATGAGTGGGTTTAATATTTAATGTCGGAGAAAAACACGTGAGCACCGTACTTATGAAATTGTTTGAAGGATTAATATTGGCGTCATATGTTATTTTTAAGCTCTGACAGAACTTTGGCAATGGTGCAGTGTAGAATTAATGTTGTAACAATATAATCGTTTATATCCCTTGAACTTTGAAATTATATGCGTATGAGTGGTATTAAACTACGTTGCTAACAAAAAAATGTAGTAAATTTTGCTTTCCATTAAAGTTTTATATTTTCATAGCCAGGGAAGGTCAAAGCCAATAAATTTAAGCGTTCTTCTAAAACGCGCGTAGTGAAAGGAATAGAACGTTATTTTTCAAGATAACGGGATCGTAATCTCTTGTGAAATTTAATAATGGGAAATCATAGGACGAGCTCCGCGTCTTAAGTATCTTTTAAAATCAAGATAAAAATGTCATCTGTGAAATATGTCTAGGCAATTAGGCTACAGCTGTTTGTTAATTTTGAGACACGTTTCAACAGTTTTTTTTAGTTTTCTTTCTTTATTAATGTACTTAGATATCGGAATATTTGGAAAATAATGGGGTATAAATCATATATTGTGGTTGTGCGGCCTGTATAATGGTGCTGTGATTCAATACAATCTCCGATGAATGAGCGGGCGAACTCCAGTACTTTTGTCCTATCCCGATTGTGACAAATTCCTTCTTTTCATGGCGGTCTTGTGCTTTTCGAATCTTATGCGGCGGCATTAAAATATTATCTATTGATTATTATTGCTTTGCTGAAATATATTTTATTGAGAATATTGTTAACCTATTTCGGACTTGTCCAAAAATTATCATTATTTTCACTTTCAAAGCGGACTATAAATAGACTTAATAAAACGAAGAACGATTAAGAAATGATTGAACTAATTCGAAATGTTGAAATAATTTTGTACGACATAGATCTGTTATCTTGGTGTTAAATAAACATCAAAAGAAACAAAGCTAAACTATGAAAGGATAAAGTTATGCTAAACAGTTTTGATAGAGGGAGCTCAGTGCTACGCTACTCTTGTTTTACATTTTAAATTCTTACACCTATTCGTATCAAGTTTTCCTGTATAAACTTTTATTGAATCATTTATATGTATTGCTTTGTTATTTATTGTTACCCACTATTTATAGAAAAAAATATTTTATCTGTTTCTTCATGTACTTGTAAATTATTCCTTTATAATATATTCCTTATTTGCTATATCGCAATTTAGAAATATTATATTGTACTCAAAACTTATTTTATTTCATTAATATTAGTTGAACACTGAGCTACTGTTTAATTCTTTTAAAGAAGCATCGAGGTCGTCAGATTGGGAAGTTTTACGAGTAGTAAGACATAAAAGTTATTTAAACTGAACACTCGACACGCCTGAGCTATCCGACCATCAAGCTCTAAGTGTAATAGGAAATGGTCTAACTCTAACCACGAAGTCGCTCATAAAAAAACTGTAACATCCCACGATTAAACTAACTATGGCATTTTAAATTAATTTCAAGGTTTTTTAATTGTATTATTTGAGAATCAGATTTTCATTTTAAATAACACGCACTATCTTTCAGCAAACAGTACTCATGGTTGTAATATCTTAAAAAAACAGTCTTAAATTGCAATGTATAATTTTCATAATACATCAGATGCATTATTCAACAAACCATTCATTTATAAATTTAATTTCACAGCTAAGAATAAAATATAAAATAAAAATTGTTTGTAAAATGCGCGCCGTGTTGGATAAATCTGCAGCTAGTGCCAAATTGAGGCTTAAGTTGGGGTTGCAGTTAATTGTAATAACCTTCTGGTGAGTTCGCCACCCCGTCGGGCGGGAGTGGGTGTTGAGGGGAGCGAGGTCTGTGCGCAGGCGCATCGCGGCGGGCACTCGAGCACGCGCCGCGACTCGAGCGCCCTCAACGGCCACTCGGCTCCCGCCGCTTCGAATTGAAAAGATACCTACCGACACCGCGCTGAATATTCGCCCACGTATCAAAAACGGTAGAATGCAAATCTATGCGGTGCGGTCGTCTAGAGTGCTTAGCGGATGCGCGCCGGGTTTCATCAAATGCAATCTGACTCGAATTATCATACGCAAGTAGTTTGGATGACATTATAAATACTACTTATATTTTTATGCAAACCTGACACCTTTATTAGAATATTGAGTAAGTTATATGCGCTTCTCTTGTATTAAAAGAGATTATTAACTTTATAGAGTCAACAACCGTTTAAATTGTGTTTAAGGAATATTTATTTGGGGTATTATGAAGATTTTAATTTATATCTTATTTTATATCTTTTATTAGTTAATGTCACATTGTAATCTTATAAATGCTCGCTTGACAATACAAATGCTCATAAAAATATATTGAAACAAGCGTCTGCAATAACATGAGTGGACCAACTCCGAAACTAGGTTAACCTGTATCTCAAGAGCTGGTGTTACTCCTGCACAAACTTACACAATGCTGCTTTTAATATTGTTGTATTTATAACATATCAAATTGTAATTTATTTTAGATATCACTATCTGTGTAATCACAACGTGTGTATTGTTGTTTTAAAATTAATGTAAATCATTATTTTGTTTAATTTAAAGCACAATTTCTCAGAATTTTTAATACATTTAAATATAAACAATCTGCAAAACAATATGCATATGAATAAAAATGGTATTAAAGTGATAGAATAACGCATTTTTTCGCGCAATAAAAACAAACGTCCCATAATAATTTTACCGTGAATAAACATTTTTGTACCGAAATTATATTCCGAATAAAATTCTCTCCTAACCGAGTGCGAGAAAGTGTGAGAACGTCAAAGAAAATATCAAACATTTGACGCTAAATTTACCGTAAAAAAGTTTTCTTAAGCGTAGACTCAAGCGAAAAACATGTTCAAATATAAATCTTATATTAAGCGAATTGAAACAAAATTGAATTAACCCATTACTCTGGCAGGCATTTATGTATTTTGTCGTGGATTTCTTATATGATTTCTATTGTGAAGTATTAGTCCACCATTACATGATATGATAAAACAAATTCAACCGACTAAAACTTCGTAACAGGACATATCCACTGATCAATTAATATTGTGTCTGATAGAGAACGATGAGTTAGACAATACAATGCTCTATATGACTCTTATAAAGACAGCAGCTATTTTATATTGCGGATAATCCATACTGAAATCAATTTACAGCTGCAAACCTGTTTGTCTTTGATGAGGGTCTATTTCGGGACTCGGGCTGAGCGCACCGATACATTCCTATATTCGATCTGATATATTATTATTTCGTATGAATCCAAATCGATACTGCGCTATAAAATTTATTACGCACTCGTCTCCTCGACGTTTCTTATTTGTAAACACGCGCTTGAGCAACTCATATTGAGGCCCTCGATAATGTTTGATGTATCGTCAAAAATAAAATTGCTCGTAAATTGACACGAATAAATTCTTAACGTAACTAATTTGCCGACAGACGCGCCGGGAGGACGGTCTTGAAATAATTTCCAATGGCGCGTCGATACGGTTGAAAATGATGATTAAAAATTTAATGAGATTACCTAGGAATACGTTATTGAATAAACTTTCATCTGGAGTGAAGATTAATTAGTAAATTTACTCATTTATTTTAATTATCACATCCTTTGCGTCTCTTCAAACGTAGGTATTGTACTATTTTTGTTGATTATTAAGATGTGCCACATTTTTCACTTTTGGGTGTGGTTTAATATAGATAAATGTGACATACTTAAGTTTCGTGTAATCCATTGTAGGTATAAGTCCGCAGTGTCTTTTAGGCACGCCTATTCAGTATGCAAGCGTTTTCCTGTACATCCGTTGTATACGACCACGGAAGGAGTTCCGTACACAAAATACAGTTCGTGTAGTTCTTTTAGAATTTCTCGTCGCTGCCGACTCTTCGTGCCGACATTTCGCGATGAACTAGAAAATATAGTTGCCCTGACAGTTATATAAACGGTACATTTTAAAGATTCAATTTTAATAAATGGTAGATTAGCATTAATAGTGGTTTTATTGGTAGGATATTGTAGTTCGAGATATTTGCCGTACTAATCTCCATTTTAAGAACGGCCGTACGATCCTCGAGCCTAGGATTATGGAACTTGCGTGACACTAATTAAGTTGGAATTAAGGGCAAGCCTGTATCAAGAGTCGCGGCGGGAGTTATAAATGAAAGGGTATTACGCGTGTTTACTATAAGAACGGCGATTAACAGGGAACTTGTAAAAATAATGCTCAGGATTTAACCTTCTATTACCGTATCAAATTAATTCCCTCATAGCTTAATAATTAGCCAGAAGTGTAATATGTACCTAACTGAATATGGTTTTCATTTATCAAATACAACTTATAAAACATCTTCTTCAATGTTTACCACTCTGGCTTTTAATATTGAAGGAGTTCTCATAATATATCAGAGCATAATTCAATGTATCTCTTATTAAGAAAATGTTATTACTTTCATCACAAAATTCTCGAAGCTAAAGCCTCAAATTAATTATATGTTTGCCACAACAAACTAAGATATAATAAATTAATTTCATCAAAGAGCCACTCCTTCACCGTGTCTAATTACGCTCACTGAAATGTGATGTCAATATTATGATATTTCTATAATCCTTTTCGAGAAGCGTGAGTCTAACACAAATCCTACTTAACTGTAACTTCAGCAAAGTAGTCGGTTGCTTTTGATGGCTCAAACATTGACGATCTGAGACGAGCTTATTCAAACTTTTCTACTTATTAACTTGCCTATTAAGGATTTATTTACGGTTCCATTTGCGTCGAGTATTCATTCGAGGTCAGTAAATGGGATGGAAAAATTAAGTGGGTAGGTGGAGCGGTTAAGCGTGGTATTGAAGTTCCCACTATCCGTTGTAATGTGTTCGGGTTAGCCTAATCCCCTGCCTAGCTGGCCTTTAGTCCCACTAGGAAAATTTGTGTGATTTCGAATCTAGGCCAAGTGCCAAGGGATCGAACTGCTTCGTAGCAATAGTGATTGATATGACGCTATGTACATCCGCCTTAGTTCGCTCAACTCGCTTCTGTCACTCGACCGAGTTATTAGATGCATTTATAATAACCCCCCTGGTGTACACCCAAGATTTGATTATAACCGAGACGGAAATTCTGCTGACTTCAACCCACGTTCGTTATATGCTGGTACATTCAAGGAACAGTCGTATTATGCAGCGAAATAATGAAATTATGTTAATGTAAAGTCAGATGTAATTCCACGACTGTAAAGTTATAACGCAATCAAGTAATATACACTCCCTTTGGAATGACGCACGATTGTAAAACGTAACAGTTTAACAAAAAAAGCAGATTTAATTATCTTTCCATTTGCAATAAAAACTATTCAATACGAAACGCACGAATTCACGAGGAGCGCTTTATCGTAAACAGGTTTTTACGGTGAGTGCTATAAAGTACATATAATTGAAAAGGTTTGTTATATTAAAATGCTGATATAATCGTGAAAATCAATACAAAATGTTATAACAATGAATTCCTCCGAAAGTTCTTCGAACTATGAGAAACTCAATTTCAATTTCGCATTAAAATCTTGCGGCTATTTCCTATGCGGTCTGGAATCAGATAGTTTATATAAGCACTTACCAATAAATTGAACGAAATGTGCCGATCTTGTGCTTGATAATATTGTAAATTTGATTTTGCTATTAATTAAGATTATAATTTCATTTGATTACCAATTAAGATTTAAGTAAACAACGACGTGTTTATTAGTTATCATACAGAAAGTTTTTTGTAAAATGAATTAAGGAAATACTTACTAAGTATAGAATGATATATACGTTTTATTTAATTAAAATATTTATCAATTTTACGTGTTGTGAGCAACAAACTACAATGCTTAATTAAAATATACACATATTTATTATGGGAATGCAAGTAAAGTTTTGAAAGTAAATACTTCAGTAGTTGTTTCCTACCACTTATTTGACCTTCTTAAAAATGTATTTTTTTTGTAGAGTAAAAAGAATAAAAAAAAAATAAAAATAAAAAATAAACATTTTTGCAAGGTTGAAAATACAGAATATTATTATAAAAAAAAAGAACGACCTATAATTCCGATGATTCTATACAGTAAGTAGAGTCACGCAACGCTCCTGCCTTCATTCTTCTAAATTAAAACATTTTTATATGATATTCAGTTCTTCGCTTCAAGCGACCTCGACATTCCCTGACGTGAACATAAGAAAACCTTAAAAGGAACTATATATTGACAAACGTTGAACGATTGGTTTTCATCACGCAAAAAAAAAACTACGTAAGCGATTTATGTGCATATACAATACCCTTTGGAACGATCATAAACGTCGACTTCAACAAGCGTTCAATAAAAATTGAATTTCTTTCCCGTAAACGAGGCAAGGACACGACAAAGATTTACCTATAATGCTATCCTATTTACAGACTGGGAAATTCTATTTGCTTAAACGTCGAATGAAGGCAATATTGTGGACGTCGCGACGCTGCGGGCAAGAGATGCAATAAGCGGTGCGGCTAGCAGAGCCGTCGCCAATTTAAAGAAAGCCCACTGAACCGAAAGACAAGCGCATTGGCGGCTCCCGAACGCCGCGCCCGCACCCATCCTTCCAGAGGCTCCTCATATAATTTTCAATTCAGCGAGCTTTAAAATCGATTGCTGTGTGTAAAACAATATAAGGGACTCACGTCAGACTTGCATCGCACCACACCATAGCTAAATTAACGTTTTAATAAGACAATTTTCGCGTGGCAGGATCAAATTTACTCGTGTAGAAACGTGGGTGTGTGTGAGAACGGGGTATAATTTTGATTAAACATTTAACAGTTTTACCTCGTCATAATTTTCGTATAGAAATAATGTTTGTTTTAAAACACTGCAATTTTGCTTAGCGCTTTTAAATTGTGTAAGCGAATATTCCGTGATCCTGTTTGAAATAACTGTACGTTAAAAATTAAGGCAATAAAGCAATAACGGTTTAAAAGCTTATAATTGGATTGCTTACGACATTTTACAATCGCATAAAGTTTTATAAAATCGAGAGATTACATTTTAACATTCAGTTATAATGTACCAACATATCACGATTAAGTTTTAGATTTAAGTTTTCCCATAAAATTTACATAGAGGTCGAGTCAATTACAATAGTATGTATTTGCTCAAACAAAGTCCTGACTTGTATAAACGAGTGTGTAATGTAGGCTTATCTGTCGGCGTAATACCTGTTTAATGAAAGGGTTGATCGTAAATCTACACGTCCAACTTAATATACGCCCTATTGGTCTCTCCCGCCAGCGGTTCGTTATTAATGCTACCATCATAGAGGAACTTTACAACTGTATTGAAACTATATAAGTATGAAAGTTTGCTCTGAGGTAAGAGGTACTCGAGTTTAACTCAACTCTAATATGAGTTAAAATATGTTAAAGCGATTAATTATATGTAATCATGGATACGTTTATGCGCCGTGGAGCGTTCTGTGAAGTTTTGATCCACTAAGCTAGATCGCAATAAATCTAGATATGATTACTTTGATTTGTGTCTAAGAATAGCGTGATATATTTGTGCTCTAGATTTTATTGAAAATTGTTTATGAAAAGTCGACTTAGGAATTTATTTAAAATATTTTCTTGTATCTTTGAATTTTGTATTGACTACTCTTTTATATTAGAATAAGTCATGACGAAAAGAGTTTTAAAAATGTATGAAACAAAAATTTTCTGTGTGGATTGCATTTCATGCAAAAAACACGCTGTTATATTGTACATAATAGATGTTAATATTAACTATTAAACGAATAAAATCTACCAAAACGCGAACATGAATCAAATACTGCGTTCGTTTATTTATATTCTAAGGATATCGTCGTAACATTGTTTTAATATACCCGTAAGAAGTCAGAGTCCGTGCCAAAATACGGTCATCGTGTATACGCTTTATCTTGGCGTGAACTGAAATCTGCTATGCCAGACTGCTATTAATATTAATATCATTATCGCGGACGATACACGGAAAACGTTTCATTTCTTGCTTTGTTATAAATTGTTAATTTAATTATTGTTGGGAAATGATTTTTGAAAGTCTATCTACGCAGGAGATCCTAATTACAAATATATGTAGTACTGATTTAGTTCCTTTTAGGTTATTTAATACCGATTTGTAAATAAATTTTTAAATTTGTATATATATTACAGTATTATTTATTTCTTTGTTTCTTTCCGTATAAATGTTTAATAAATATTCTCCGCGAATAACGCAAAAATTTTGTTTTGCGAAAAAGTAGTAAGTAGTGTTTTAAAGTGAATTTTAACGTTTTATTCGACCATTAAATTTCAATTTTATTGCAAATATTGATTGAACTTACTTCGAGGAACAATCGTTATAACAGCTATATAAATATAAGCTTCAATACTATATAATAAACAGCTAAACTTCAATACTATATTAGGGTTCAATATAGTGTAGTTCTTATCAAATAATTTATTAAGAACTGTACAATGTCTAAAGAGCTCATAAACTACTATTGTTATTAAATCGATAAAATGTTTATCGATAAATTGTTTTTACGTAGACAAAAATTAAGCTAACTTTTCTCGAACATGTGATATTTAATTCGACATAATTTGAAGATAGATGCTTTCGAATATACCGAAGCGCTGAATTAGTAAAGACAAGCAGAACCCTTCGTTCCCAAGGGAAGTAGTGGGCGCGCTATAATAATAAGCTTCTAAACAAACTACAAGTAATTACAACAAGAACAACTGCCATTACTTCGTCAAACAACTTAAGGCAATGGTCTTGTATTACATTACAAGTAGCAGTCAATTAGAATGATACGAGAGTCAGACAAGCAGGTCTGAGTTACGTTTGTTTTTGTTTAAATTTATATTTTGAATGTCGCTTTTAAATGCAGGGGATAGAGTTGATAATCGTTCTCTTTTATTTGTAGTACTTACATTGGTTCAATTTAATTTCATCTCATGTGAAGGAGGAAAATTTTATTTAATAAAATCATTGTACCAATGAATCTTTACATTAACAATTTATCCTATATACTTTCTAAGTAGGAAAATGAAATTCTAGGAAAATCATGTACTTATATTAAAAATTAACGGTAAACTCTAAATATGGATAGATAATTAAAATGAGTAATTAGATATGTCTGTTGGAAAATAGCATAAAGGCTTCTCTAACTCCCACTCATTTAGCGAATCACAGAAAACTCTTAATTAAAATATTTTATTCCACTTTTTATGTTTATTTAAATTTCGTTAATTTATTAAAATCGCATTTATTTCTTTCTTTCGATTGAAGCTTTAATTTTAAATTATACTTTTTTATTCTGCACTTGGTACACTAAAATCTTATAGAATTATTGGGATCGAAACAATAATCTTGTTTAGGATTAACATGTAATTTTAATTACCATGAAATACATTTGAACTGAAATAATAATATAAAATTGGAAGCCAAACATATCCGACAAGAACTCGAGAAGCGATTTTCATTTTAATTAAATATTAATACACCCTTCGTTTCATGTACTTATAGTAAAATCTGTCAGTCTGTCTGTCGCCCGTAGAGTGAAAAACACGTCTGCGATTGAAATAATTATGAATAAATCGAGTTCAGCGCTTTGCAATTAATTAAATTATAGCTAGGTTTATAAACATAATGTTATTATGCAAAATAATTTTCTTGTGTTTGACTTTACGCGAGTATTATACATTTAGAAAGGTCTCCCCGTGACCACGCTCGGTGTAAAGTGTTCGAAAGGTCGCGTTAAATCATATAATGAATAAGTCGCGTTTAAAAGTCTTAAATTTCTAATTGTAAAATCATTGTTATTTATGCATTCAATCTATTGTCTGTACAGAAAAGCAGCGAAAGAGTTTCGTTTTCGATCCCGATGGACAACCGTCTTACCTACAGCGTAAAACTAATGACGCACAATGATATATCACATCCTTTCGGTCAGAACTGATCTGTGCGTGAGACATTTAAGTTACATCTATCATCCTCCCCTCTTCAATCATTAGATGTTTGCTTCTTACAAAAGACAGGAACACCGAATCGCTGTTAGGTCCGACGGAACTTACCCAAACCCCACCAAATCTATAGGTATCGCTTTACAAGGGTACCGTTCGTGAATTACTCGAATTAAACGCTAATTAGTATTAAGACGTAATTTTTGTTCTATTATGGATTTGTTAGTGTCGTATGAATTACGGTTTGCATTTATTAATTTGTAACTCAAAATTCTATATTTCTATCTGAATTCGAGTGTAAAACATATTTAAGTTAATATAAAGGTATATAAAACTGCTATTATATTTAGTATTTTTGATGCATTATTACTTTGAAGACATTTATGACATCGCGAAGCGGCTATGGTATCGGCCGCGTAATTTTCGTAGAAAAAATTCTAATATTCTTAGGCATTTTTGTTGTTTTTCATTGAAAAATATTTATTCCTTCTGTTTATACTCTTGACCTCCACAACACAAAATAGCGAATTTGTTTGCGATAAAAAATACTTTCAGGAAGATAAACATTGTGAATGTAAAACATTTTAACTTGAATAATTTTTCATTGACGTTGAATGCTTATAATATTTTAATAGACGGTTTTTTTGCTACTTTGAAACTTTATAGCGAAAGAGATGTGACGAGTTTCGTTGAATTTTGTAGTGCGTTATACATTTTATTTATTTGGTGTAAAATTTTATCAATTTATCAAGTCAGTATTGAGTTTATCAAGTTATGCGTTACAAAAATATAGTATACGAAATATACTTTTGTTTTAGTCAAACATTAATTTTATTCGAAATTCCTATTAGTAAGCATAAATTTTAGATTCGTGAATGAAATTAATTTTATTTAAGTATTGTTATCTTAAAGTACAATTGCTGTGCTAAAGCGCAATAATATTATTTCAAAGTACTTAAGGATAAATCATTTTAATCGATTATATTAAAATCGTAAAGTACCACATTTCAGGATATTTTTTTATTGTTGATTTGACTTGACCATTTTTAATATACATACATACATGAATGTCTTTGTTTGCTATCAAAAGCATCGGCACAGCAAACAAAGAAAATTATTTTTCGTCTATAGACCACGTTATAAATCCGTTTATATATTCATCTTCGATAATTTTTGCAAACTTTGTAAAGCGAACAACATTCTTCGTGTCTCAGGACCATGTTCTGAAAGTGTCGACCGGCCTAAGTATAAGGTATATTTATATTTAGTTGTAGGTTTATTTATTTATATTTAAAACGACCACTTTTCTCCATATACACATAGTATTTTCACAGCGAGCATTTGAGCAAGTTCTAAATGAGTTGATGCGATCAACAGGTGAAACTGTACTAGCTACAGTTTTGTTTTAAAAAATTGTTAGTGTATAGTTTTTTTCTTTAATGTATCGATCGATTCATTTAATTTGTAAATTCTAGATTTTTCGATTTCCGAATTTTTTGTGGCAATATGTTCATCCAGTACAATAAAATTGATTTCATACCAAGTTATGACAGTTAAGAAAAAAAAAATGTATTTTTATACGCTTTATATAATGTGCTAATATAAAAAATGTTCCGTTTTCTTTTTTATTTATCTTTTTCTCTGCATGTTTATCGATATTCCATTTAGAGAAAATCCGCTGTGAATAATAATCTTACTGTTTATACATAACAATTGCATTAGCGGAATTTACCACTTCCGTATCATTACCATACATTATCTTAATTAGGTACATATTTACAATATTCGCACAAACATATATCTAGAAGTATATCTACGTAAACATGCGTTATAGCCTTATGTCTAATCTATGTGAATTTTGTGTTATATTCGTGTATGATGTGCTCCTGTCCGTCTATTTTATAAGCAACTCTATATTTCTGTACTATCTAAAATTCTAATTTGTCTAAAGTGCACATTTATGATATCGAAGCTCCTGTATTAATAAATTTTTGTCTTTAAAAATGTAATCAATGATTGCCGAAGCCCATTCTATATTACTTTCAGAAACAGAACCAGCATCATTATTTTTAATGAATGTTACATCAGTAATATTTGAATCGTAAAATATTGCAATTGTATCCAGGTTTGAAGTAGAAGTCTAGATACTTGGCACAATGGAGTCGATGTAAATAGAGTTACAAAAACTATTTTTCATGCAACTGCTGACAATGGAACTGTAGACAATACGTTCTGTGTTGTATGATTGAGTTTTTTATGAGAAGTCACGCAAAACGTGTATTAAGCGTCGTGGATACGATGATTCGATGTTTCTATGTGATTTTAGGCCAATTCATTTGTTATTTCTTGAATTGAAATCGCTTTAAAAATTTTGATGCAATATCATGATTGTATGAATATGAAACGCCTTATATAAAATATTATTATAATTGAAAATTGCTCATGAACTTACCACACCAGTCATGGTGATATATTATTGTAAAACGCGATTGGTTGAAATATAATTTTTCGATTATTTACGCTTTGACCGTTAGTAATTTCTGAAATAGACCACTGATATATTATTTCACAGAATTGTGTCACGAATATCGCTCACATTAATACCAGATATAATGCGATGTATTCATGACAGATCGTTGGCGCGTTTTTAAACAATGCCGAGTCGTTGCAACCAGCAGTATGAACGAGTAACACATAGAAGCGATGCACCGAGCAGCTACAGGTGATATTTTTAACTCAGTGGCGAGCAATAAATTAAACATTGAAAATAATATTTTTTTTTTTAAGTTTTGAACAGAATATTCGTGTTTTATTTACTGTTCACTATTTGTAAATATATTCTTAATTTAATCTATTATGATCTATGATTTTTATTTATTTATTTATTTTCAAAGTTCTAGATATGCAAGCTACGTTTTACTTTAACTAAAATATTTCTACACTCTAAACAAAACTATAAAATCTAGAAATCGTGTTCTTATCATGTTTATACATGAATATTATGCATTATTACACTGCAAATAAAATAATAAACCAATGAGGCGCTTAAAAATAAAATAAAACTAAAAAAAATACTTAATAAGTCACCTCGATGTGCTCTCGTTCATACTGTACGAAATGTGTTAATTTTACTCGTTTTCCCCAATTTAGTTTCCCATAAAACAGCCTACAAACGTACACAAGAAAAAGCGGGCGACTTTGAAGCGTTCACAGTTAATATCACCGTTACATGCGATCCTACAATTTTATTTCTGCCTATTAATGTAGTGACTCTTATCTTATCGCAAATTTTGTAAATTAAACAAAACTTTACGGCCGTATCCCGAATATTATTGTCGCTTGCGACGCAAGGAATCGCTCGAGATTAGCAACGGAATAAATTGCACGGTCAGGTCGATTAATCTGTTTGTTGTTTTTATCGAGGGTCGAGAGTAGCTAAGGAAGAGCGACACAACGGCGCCGCGCGCCCGTCGGCGGCCACTCGCAGCCCTGCAAAGTGCATTCGGCGCGCACTCCACTCGACAAACTTTACGCTCCCGAAATAAACTTTTCGAAACACGCGCTATCGATCACCGAAAAGCTGAACGCGCGAAAGACGCTCCTGGCGTACTAACCCTGAACGGCGTGCGGGTCGGGTCGGGCTCGGAGATCGGCTGGAGCACTCGCGCGGTTGCGATCGGGAGCACTGACTTGAGCACTTTGGACATGTAAAGTCGGAGCGGACACGTGATGAGAACGCGCGGCGCGGCCGGCGTCGGCGCGAGAGGAGCGGCGCGGCCGAGTGAACGCGAGCGAGGAGTCCCCACGCGCCCCACACGCCGGGCCAGCGCGCGCACGGCCCGCCCCGCATCGACCGCCACCCCCACCCCACCGCGCCCCCCCT
>NC_052121.1:6822232-6828387 GCF_012273895.1 Zerene cesonia | reverse complement strand
CATGCGCTACGGCCAGCGCGGGCGAGGGGGTGAAGGGCACGCAGTACCGGTTGTGCGGCTGGTCAGCTGGTCGCCACATATTAATTTCCAAATATAAATAATATTATATATAATATGTTACTTTAACTACTCAATTGAAGTAATGAAACATTATACATAAATGCATATTATTTAAAAATTTGGTATAAATTTCAAAAATTTGAAGCAATAATGATCAAATCCATTTTGTGTAATTGATGAATGTTCAGCTCTAATGTAAAATAATTTGGTGCGCGTAATTCTAATTTGCACATCAAATAATGTACATAATGTATAGCGTTACGATCGCCGTCCATTTAAATGTAAATTTAATACCAATAGAATATTCCTGGGTAATGATTTTTAGATTTCCACGGTAAATTTACAGGCCCTCTGGTTTATGAAGATCTTAGTTTCAGTAAACTGAAAATAATTTTAATTGTAACCGCCACGTGAGAATAATGTTTTTAAAATTATTATGATTGCATAGTAATATTATAAAAGGCACATAAAACTTCACCTGAAGTTAGAAAGAAAATATAAATTTTTAAATAGCTGCTAATAACGTTGTGCAAACAACAAAAAAAACGAAGTTCAAAAAGATTTTCAAATACGAACGTCAATAGAGAATTATATCCACCTATTGATACAAGCATACTACTGAACAACGCGCTCAATGGGGTTCTTTGTATCGAATGAAGCAATTTTTTCCATCTATAAAATTCTATTGTACGTTGTTAGGAGACGTCAAGACTTCGCAGTTGATATGATGTGTCTAACGGTGTTTCGTGCTTGTAATTATTTTATTTAGAATCCTATTTGAATGTTGAAGGTAAGTCTAATCACTCCACCGTTTACCGGACTAGAAATGACGTCTGGATTGGCTTCACACGCGCATTAATTTCGATACACGGAACCGGTTAAACCGCAACGGATTTCGTTCGTGTACATTACCCATTAACCACCTACGTACGGTATTAGAAAACGCCCCAATTTTGATAAATCCTGTTCCTGTTTGCGTGGATACTATCTTTCTTTGATATGAAGATACTTACGTTTGGGATTGCACAACGGCTGACTAATGCCTGATTTGTTGCTGATATATGTTTGTTGGCTCTTAGGTTAGAAATTAATTGTTTCGATTAAGTATTGTAATACCATATATTTGCCTATATATGTATAATTAATAATTAAATTACCTGCAATTACAATCATAACTAAATAAGCAATCATAAATAAAAAACCTTGATATGAATTCAGTTATTTTATTCATTTATCTACCGTCTACTGAAGTTTATACTATCTACGTTTTAACACTATCTAACTTTTAAACTGCGTCTCATCAATTCCGTTCTAACTTTGCTACGTCAGTAGAACTGTTAAACATAGTACCTTATACGGGCGTCGTATCAGGCAGTAATCAATGACAAGGTGCAAGTATCGATCGCGGTAAACGTATTCGTCAAATACTGATGGACGATCCCACAACTATTAATCTTATCTATTCACAACGAGCCTTACCGTCAGTTCAATAGAATTTGAATATAGACGATAGAAAGGGTTCCGAGATACGCCTCTCGACCTATGTAGATACGTGTTTGTAATGCGTAAATAGAAACATCCACAACTAAATTATAACTAGATTGCACTGTTTGTCATACACTTGTCTGATTTACGATTAAATAAATCTTAACAATTTACAAAATAGCCGACGAATTTTAGTTTTAACACTAATCCTGCCAAAACTGTAAACATAACACGATATCGAATATGCATATACGTTGATATAAACAGCTTGATCGAAGCTCCAACAAAATTCGTTAATAACGCTCAATTGTGAATAAAATTCTATCAGAACCGCATTTAAAGAGTTTATTAACTGCGTACAAAGCCAGAAGCGGCTTGAATAATTAAACATTTGCTTCCCACCCTAAATTGTTGTTTAAACTTGGCGTTGCATTCGCTGAAATTCAGCGATTTTATTTATTAAAATCATAATTTGTTATGTGAATAAGTGATGACGGAGTTGAATGTTTCATAGGGTGTTTTATCACTAATTGTCTACGGTGAGGTTGCAACAAAGATTCGCGAGACCTTTTAGGACAGCGAATAGCACATAAATATTCCGAGTAATTACAATAAGAAGCGGAATGGTGGAAAATCACTGAGTAGCGAGTCGCAATTAGTGGGCGAACACCCAACGGAAATAAATAAGGATATTACCTTCTCTGCCTCTGGTGAATAAGGATAAAAACTGTATTATCGTATTGAGAATAAGATCTGTTAACTTCATTTTGCGATTTCCGCGCTCGAATTGCAAATGGACTACACAATTATTTGATGTATAATGTTTTTAGTTATTAATTTAATGACGCCTCCTTGGTACAGTGGTAAACGCGTGAGCGTAGAACCGAGGGGTCCTGGGTTCGATTCCCGGTGGGAACAATATAAAAAAAATGTCTCGGTCTGGCAGGACACAGAAGGCTGATCACCTACTAGTCCATAAAGATAAAATCGATCAGTGAAACAGATATATATCATCTGCCCCATACCCCAGTAGGGGACACGGGACTTCACTTTTATTAATTTAATACTATTACAGTGAGATTTTGTCCATTGAACGATACAACGTAGAATAACGTGTCTTGTTACCTGTTTTATTTATGAGAACACACACTGATAATGCTAGACTACACGTCTTCGAGTCTTTATCAATTATCCAAAAATATAATCGTTATTTGATTAGACACACTGCATTGGAAGTTACACGATATATTCTGTATGATTCTGTATACATTGTTACGTTAATAACTGAATTGATTATTGCAGGTACGTTCGATAATTCTTAAAGATACACCTACAAGTATAAAACCTAATTACGATAATTAAACAAGTGCTTTAAATTCTTAAACAAATTCCCTTTCCTCTATGTTACATACATTGGCGTTTTAATATTAGCAAAGAAAAAAGTATGACACAAATAAAGTAACATGTGATTAACGATACAATCCATTTGATATCACAATAACGGATCGCTACATCAATTATGAATGTTACATAATTGCCATAAAGTTTCTCAATGTAATTATATAAATGTGAGCGTAGGACGATCAAAGTATAGGAAAAGATGGCACACGGGAATCGGCTATGATTGCGTTGGGGACTGCAGTATGCACGCACACCAGTAAACATTTAAATATGTATTATAAGAACCTAAAATTCCTAAAGCATACCTATGCTTTAGGAATTTTACTAACACACACACACTAACCTTAGTGAACAATTTGGTTATATGGTTATAAACATTGAAATAAATTTCATGTTTAATTGTCGTTTTATTTATATGCCTGAATTACCATACTAACTCGTTATCAAATTTCATCCAGATTGGCTCAGTAGTTCCTGAAATTAAGATTAGGTTCAAGCAAGAAAACTAATAAACAAACTCTTCAACCAAAATATATTGTTGATATGAGTATAGGTATACAATTTATTTATTAATAAGTTTGTCTGTTCAGTAAAATGTTTAAAAGTAGATATTATATAGTACCTTTTGAATAATTTTCTTAAATTTTTCTTTCATTTTAGTCTCTACGAGATGATCATATTTTGTAAATAAAAACTTAGAATTTTCTATTCATGTAACCAAGTGTTTCTGAAATGCCTATTTTTATATAATTCTTGATATTAAATTTCATTTCAAATCTGTATTCGATTTGCGTATTTACACAAATGAAATAAAAATACATCCGTTTGAAGACAGATTTCCAATCGAAACTTTTACTCCTATACAAATCGTACTAATGAAAAGGTGTATTTTAGTTTTCGTCGTAAACATATCAACTTAATAGTATTTGAGAAATATAAAATACCTGCACGTTATTTATATATTATATATTGAAGTAGAATTATTCGGTATGAAGAAGGAAAAATGTCATGTACACATATTTGTAATGTTTTATAGAGTAAGTAAAATGAATAAGTACATAATAAGTTCAAACAATTAACAAAATCCGTTTTTTATGTGTTATTTTTATTTTTAATTGACGTTTCAAAAAACGATCGAGGTTGTTTCTTCGACTACTGTTTTTCTTTTTGCTACTTATTAGTTTATTTCCACCGATTGGCGTGTTTCGTTTGTTTTTAATGCGAAAGAATTACTAGATGTGAAGACATAGATGATACCCGTGGATCTATTTGAAAAGTTGTTTCAAATGTAGCTTCATTTCTATTTCTCACAATTATGCTATTGATTAAAAATAGTCTGAGGCAAGCTTTCAATAGATAAAGTTAGATGTGTACGTCAGCATGAGATATATTTCCATTCATCTGAGTAATAACACAAACAAATTTACTTGAAAGAACTACTTAGAATATTAAGAAAGCTAACAAATTAGTCGGCATCTTCGATTTACCAGCGTAGCGTAGGCACTCAGATATTTCTACTGATACTTCAAAAAGATAACCATTATTGCCTTGCCTTGCTTCAATTTTTATTCAACAGTCTCTGACGCTTCCCTACACTAAAACCCGTTCCTTGTTACTCGATTTCTGCATTTCGAAAAAGCGTAAATATTTTCCTCTTGAGTGCTTTCCTATCGCTAAAGAATTCAATGGACGCTTTGCAGTCCTGAATTTTTAATTGCTTAAATATAAGAGGCACGTCCGACTCAACATAACTATCGGCAATTTTCAAGTTTATTTCGGCTCGTTCCGATGTTGCGATATTCGCAATACTTTTGACAGTGACCTATACTGGATGATAAATAACAAAAAAGGTATGGCTTGGATATATTCCAACAATTGACAAAAATATTTTTAAAATATGTCCCAGCAACAATGGCAAACAGTTAACGGTATTTTGCCATTTATATGTGCCAGTAACACGCCTATTATATATGAAAGGAACTGATAGTATCGGGAACTGACAGCCCTCAAAACATACATTTCTCTTAATCGACCAACTTTTTCCGTTTGCCGTTTATGTAAGCTTTTTTTAACCTTATGGAAGCAATATTATGAAAACGTTATGTAAAATTACTTGTTTTAAATTAACGAAATGTACGAATTTTGAAATAGTAGACAACTTGTTAATGAACGAAAAATAATATTGAATAAATTGACGTGATTCCAAAACTACCATCAATATTAAAACAATGAAAAAAGAGCCTTTATCTCTAAATCCATTTGAAAAAACATATTGAAAACGATATCAATCCCTTTTATTTCGTTGCACTGCATAAAAATTGAAACATATTTCGATTTCTAGTAAAGCTAAGTACATTCGGGGCTTTTTTCTGTACATTTTTTTCTTTTGTAAGAGATTGCGCTAAGTGATCACATTTCGATATTAAACCATTTGCCGAAGGCCGGTGCGGCTACGTATTTCATTTTACTGAGTGTCTGACGTAAGTTTTGGAGACTTGCTTTTTGTCCGAATTATTTTCCAATTCCTTTTGTTACGTCTAGTGTCAATTTTGTTGTCTCCTTTCCTTCCGGCTATTGTTGAATGTAATGTTAAAATTTGCCCTTTTATAGTTTATATCGAGAGTCACAGTTTCGTGTGCCCCTTGCAGTACCTACTACCTTTTATATCTCAAGTAAGTCTAGACATGATTTAATATGATTGAATTTTATTGAATGTAGATTCCCCGGTGTAATACGAAGGTTTAGAACAAATAGCAATAAAATTAAATTGTGATCACCTCAAAATTCAATACTGTTTTTACGTTTAATAAAATAAATAAAAGTAAATCCTATCCTACTATCCTATCCTGCTATATCCTACTAATATTATAAATGCGAAGGTTTGTAAGGATGTGTGTGTGTGTGTTTGTTACTCTTTCACGCATAAAGTATTAAACCGATTGCATTGAAATTTGGTACGTAGAGAGCTGGATAATTGGAATAATATATAGGCAACTTTTCATCCCGATATTCCTACGGGATATGGACTTACGCAGGTGAAACCACGGGGCGCAGATAGTTCAACATAAAATACTATAATAATATAATAATTCAACATAAATGTATTGTTATATTATTATAGTTGGTAAATCAATCGGTACCATATTTCAGTTTGTACGTACCGCCTCAATAAATGTAACAAAGATGATGCTAGCCGAAATAATTTTCTC
>NC_052121.1:6799255-6821232 GCF_012273895.1 Zerene cesonia | reverse complement strand
CCCACCGCGCCCCCCCTTCCCAGCGCCGCGACGCCCGACTGTTTTTCTCTCGGCACCGACCGGGGGACGCACCTGATTTTTTCCGTGATATTTTTTCCTCCCTCCTCGCGACGCGATCCGTTCGCTTTCATTACGGTTTCGAGTTTGATTTATCACCGCGGCGGCTCTGAAATATTCTTCGATGGTACCGGCTGTCGAACTCTCACCTCTGATTAGCATCGATTTATCGAAATTAGCAAATATCTAATGAGCCTAGTTTATGGAAATTTCCTCTATGATAATAAACAATACTAAGTTATCATGAATTACAATTTTATAATGCATAATCAAAACAAATATGCTTGTTTCTCAAAATAATATTTATTAACCATGAAATCATTGGGTACGCTGTAACTCTACGTAGGTATATCGTAGCCGACGTCTACGACGTAGAGACGCGTGTAGTGCCTTACAACACAACGAAATGAGCAGATTGTCCAATAATTGCTATGCACCGATTCTATTCGCGTTCATCTCTAATATTTGGCGGCGACTCAATTCTAATGTTTCATATTTGTGTCATATTTTTCCGTAAAGGGGAAAACAAAAACTCTTTTGACGGAAAGAAGTTATTTGTACCCGTTGACGTCTCGACATCTCCATGCAAAGTATGAGGTACCCTTATTCTATTTTGAAATTGTTTCGGTGGCCGGTATGCGGATTCGTTTTAGTTTCACGCAAAGAGCTATGAAGGCTGTCGAGATTGTGTTGTGAGTACCTATACTGCAATAAAACTTTAAAGACGCAGACGAATGCAATATGAACTTGGCGCACAAAGCGTATAAAACTTCTTCAAACTTGTATTTATCAGTCATATTGGATACCGTGTGATATGAAATAATTTTGTAATATCTTGATTTTAATATACCTACATCGAGATTTATGCTCGATCCACAATGACACAATGTTAAGAAAGTTTACCCAGTGCTTTTGTTAAAGTTACGCGATACAATATCCTAAGTTTACGCGATAAACCCATTGTTCATATTTAAACCTATTTGAAAATTATTTGTTAGTAATAATGTTAAATTTTCAGTAAACAATGATTTTAGGTATTTAATATATGGGAAATAGCAAAGCATGTATGGTATCATAGTTACACTGGGAGTTTATGTAAAATTATTAAGATTTATATTTTCCTTTCATACAAGACTTTTGAAATTTTCGATCCTTTTCTTATTTGTTACAAATATAACATAATATGATAACGGACAAATTATGTACAAACAGTGGTAGGTAAATTTTTACATTCTATTATAGTTAAACCAAATCAAACATTAAATTTCTAGATCTGTTCAATTATATATTATAGTTATAGAACATAAACAGTATTCAATTTGTATTTCTCGGCTTATAAATTAGAAAGTGAGTAGGCGTTATTTTAAAGTATGCAGCCACGTCGCTCTTAATATAATCAACAACGTAGCACTAATAAGTCAATTCTATAATAGAATTGAGATGAAAAGCACTCCACTTATAAATAAAATTATATAGTTATAAGTAATATTTTAGTGTGGTCCAAATCGCACATCAAAACAAGCGCAAGCACGTTCACTGTTTCAGTGACAAGACTGGTAAATAAAGAAATAATAATAACACATTTTTATTTCACACTGAGTGCTCTAGTGGCAGTAACATCCGTTGATAGCTGCTGTGTAATGGCAAAGTAAACGTCAAAGTCGTAACGTTGGCGGCGTTCATTAAAAAAGTCCACAAAACAGTTTGTACTGTGTGCTTTCCGAGAACGAAACGGTTGGAATTAAAAATAATCACCAACACGGCACGGGAACAGATATGAAAAATAATAGGCGCATATCTGCGGTTGAGACGGGATGTGCGAGCGATTACGCACCTCGTGTCTTGAGTGGGGACGGAATTTTGTAAATCGCCCCGTTACAGACACATTTCTTTGTACAATCTTATATTTAAACTGATATTGGATTGTATTATCCATCGTTCCTGTTCAATTGTTGATATTATAGGTTAGCTATACATTTGTCAGGAATTTAAAGACATAAATGTTATATTACTAATTCAGCTGTAGTCATTATCGGCCTAATGTCAGTGATTTAAGAACTTAGCGTTCAAGAGCCACAGGACTTTATTTGGTATCGCTTTAATGACACATTATGAATAATTAAAATGTAAGGTAGATATAATTTTGCAAGAGTGACTGCAGAGTGTCTTGCTGGCTCTTCTCTGAAGAATCAACCGGTGGTAAATTTGAAATTATGTGTTTTTGACATTGCCATTGTTTCTTACTTTCTTTATTAGATTAGGATGGAATAGCAATCGAATAGTACTTGTAAAACCACCATTGTGATAACATTTACAACACTGTCTAACAATTCTGTGTTGGTTGTTCCATCTTGTTAAGTACGTAAGGGATCGTACAGTGCTTCCTAATCGAATTACAATTGCCTACAGTGACGTAACGACAGGCTTTGCTAAGGAATACCTTAGGGGTTCAGGCGCATCGACACATCCCTGATTTTAGGAACCATTCAAATTCAAATAAACGCTTCCAAAACTCACCATGCACATGCTGAGTAGCGATAAGACTTTCTCGAGATATATAAATAAGTTGTTTGTGTAGAGTAGATAGAACGCCATCTAGTTGCAAACAAGGAAATGATTGTGCGATGATTATTTAAAAACGTAAAACATCTTAAAAACTTTTAAGATAATTTTATCATTCGTGTATCTATTGATTTTATTAGGAATTACAAATCTTAATGTTTTAACTGATAATCTTTTATTATTTGATTCAAATACCGTTATGAAAACAACTTTAAACAAATGATGAAAGAGAATCATACAAGAGTGAACGTCACGGGTGGCCGAGAGGCTAGGCGTTGCTACGGTTAGGCAAGATACGCAGGTTCGAATCCTGCCTCGTGATCAAATTTTTTCTATTCTTTCAAAATTTCTCATTTATAAAGCATTTCAATGCTATAAAACTAAAAATTAAAAAGAGTGAACGTTTTAATATTTAAAAGCAAGTTAAATTCCGCCGTTTATCGAATGATTCAAGTGCGATATCACAAAACAAAACAGATAAAACACTCATCAAATACAATCAAAACCGGGCAGGACAAAGCTCAAGTTAGGCCTGGAGATTTTCATGAAGCAAACTTCATTACTACTAGGTTTGCCATAATCCCCACTGGACAAGTGCTTTAATCTCACTCGATTCGATTCCAACTTAAACGGGCCACTTGCTTCGTTTTTACGTGTAATCCATTTTTAATTGCCTTCTCACTGTGCCGTTATTAAATTTTCAAGCTGAAATTAATTGCAATAACAAGTTTGAAAGGCCGCGATGCGACAATAGATCGTATCGATGTTAATTTATTTAAGAAACAGCTAAGACTTTTGTTACTGATTGATGTAATTCTTGGTTTAAGATTTTGGACTGGTTTTCTCGCTAAAGCTGAAGGCTCTTTTGATCCGTATTTAATAGCTCCAAGGCTTATATTGACAGCTCCTTCTCAATCTCTGCCATCTGCCTAGCATTACAAATTCCTTATAGTCTTTATAAATCAAAATAACGAAATAAAAACTTTTATTGTAACATTTTAGTTTAATGCTATGAATATATGAATTAGGTAAATCATTTTATACTTTTGTATACCAATACATAGGAACACCATAAAGACTTTATTTAAAGATAACAAAAAAAAATGTTTTTGTATTTACATATGCCTAAATATCAAACATGATTGTTTAAAAAATGTATTGTTACCAGCTTAATAAAATTCTGCAGTTGCGTGAAAATGTCCAGTCACTTGTAAAATTCGACACATTTTACACATGACGCATATGAAAATGGAAAAAAATCCAATTTGATGGTAAAACAGTAATAAATCACAGAGTCTATAACACACCTGAACAAGTGTACAATTCCGCACAAAAACCGTTGAGCGTTACGAATCGGAGTACAAAATTCCATTTTGCGCCGTCTAGAGGAAATGAAGCAATTAATTCGGCAGATGGCGTCGCCGTGCGAGCATTAATCATCGACTAATCGTAACTGCAGTCTTCGATTAATCCAAGCTCAATTCACAGACACCGGTGACGTTCGACCACTTGTGTTTTTTGTTATGTTTATTATTAGCTACTGGCATGTTATAATATTGCTGACCTATGAATAATCAAGGTATCAAGTCGTACGCAAGTCGGCACGTGTCAAGCGAAATATTATTAATCGACATATTTTAAGACTATAGCTATAAATATATAAAGGACGTGTAAGAACACGTTTTATGACAATTATATGGGTCAAACAGTGAACTACATTTAATAATTTCACGAAAAATTGTTTTGAATGTAACGTGTAAAGGTGTCCTTATCAAATGTATTCATTTATATTTTTATTACAAATGTATATACATTTTTTTTGCACTGATTACACAAATATTAAAAACGAGTGGTATAATGATGAAACAATGACGGGAAACAAAATTCATAGAAACTTGAAATTGACGACGCAGGTTCGAATCCCATCTCGTGATCAATTTTTTATTGTATTCTTAAAAATTTCTCAACCTGAAATTGTTCAATAAAAAGAAGGTAATAAAAAGGTACGAGGCACTTATAGTACAGTTCTCAGATATTGACTTAAAGAACAGCGTGTACTGTGTATTGTAATCTTATAGTGACACAACAAACATTTGACGTATACGGGTAGGGAAGAAAATCTGTCGGTTAAAGAACGAGTTTAAGTCCTTTGAAAGGATCCGAACTTTCACAAAAGAGGGCCCGCATGATTTGTGAATGCGTGTAATTTTTCAAACGTCATATTTTTTGTTACAGTTTTTCTAACAAACAAACTTAGCCATTGTACTGGGGCGACTTTTCGGCGTGAGTTTCACCGTTGTCTTGCTTCTTGGCTGAACTTTGATAGTGTTTGACAGAACAGCACAGCTAGCTTTTGATTTCCTTTACGGACTTCGGTTTGTTGTAACAATTTTCAAAATCTACTTTAAAAGTTTGCGCTTCGAGTTCGCCGTACGCTGCATAGTGTTCGCGACTAAAACATAATAGATGTTGACTACCTTGTGACCGAAATATGCGACTATGAAAGAATTTATCCGCTTACGATCTGCCGTAGTTTTTATTTATATTACGGGAAAAGTTAGCTAACCGTACGCGTTATACGTTTCGTCGCAGTGCGCTTTGTTTCCGAAAAAAGCAGCCTATGAGTTATGGACAGGTAAAATTGCTTGCAGCCTTTCAGTTAGGTAATCCTTTGTCGCCGTAGTATGCCAGTCCGTCAGGGACTGAACCAGCCCGCAGCGATCGGCCATTGATACCTGTCGACGCGTCTATCCCAGATTGACAGCTCTCGCCCCTCAAACTAAACAGAATTTTACAACACTCCATCAATATCGTTATCGCGTCAGATAAGACTAAATAAATGCTTTGGCGGTCTTCAAAACTTTCAATGTTGGATAGCGTCAGAACTGAAATATGAAGGAGCTTTCATATTTCACTGAAATGTAATCGATATTTTATGTTTTTGTAAAGGTCACGCTGATAACTTAAGGCATTTGTTGCACTACTAATATACGTCTGCGATTTCGTTCGTAAAATATTCCATCGTATATCCATACATCATACATTAAATAATTATCCTAATAAATTGAGATCTTACTTAAATTACCCTTTGGACTATCGATAGTGAAACTCCGGTAAAATCAATACAGCCTTTTAAGATATCAGATTACAAACACTCAAGTATTTGCTTTCTGTGGAATATCCGGATAAACGACCATTTGCATAGTATACAAGATATAAAAGATGACAAAAGTTTATATTTTATTTCATTATGTAAATATTATATGTACACGTTGTAAAGCAGCGGACCGTGGAATTTATAAGTAGTTATATATTCCAATTGAATCCCTCATAGATAAGTTGACATTGCTCCAATGATATTTTGTGTTATATTATATGTTTTTATAAATTCAATCTTACACATTTATTCATGAAATTGAGAATCTTTTCTCTTTTTAGAATCGCTTAAAAAATATGTTTGATAATATAGGTATTACATTCAATTTAGTTTTTTGCATTCTTATTGAATACTGTCAATTATCTTACAATCATACTTCACACAATAGAATCAAATTGTTAGAAGCAATTAATAACAGGCCATTGATACAAAAGACTTAGCCCATAAAATATCATGTAAAGTATAAAGTTCCCACCTACGAAACACAACAACAATAGTATAAAGTAAATGTCAATTTAATATGTAAATGATGTGTTTTTTGCTCGCACGTCGCAATAGCCTGATTTTGATTTCATCATTCAAATTAGTTTATTCAATGCGAGTTACAAAACAAACTGATTAGGTGAATCAACAACTACAGGCGTTTTCGATTACGATTCCACCGTTCGTACGGCAGCTGCTTAATTAACATAATCCGATTTGGAAATAAGCAAAGTTGATTTTGTATAAACTTAACGTCGCGCGTTTAAAATTCGGACAGTTCGGCGATCGTTTTAAATTCGGAACGTAGGTAGTCATTTTTCAAAAAGCGATTTCGTTACCGACTACATTCATTTACACTTAATAATTGTGTTCGGTCGCGGCTGCTGACTCATTATCATATAAATGAGAGAGAAAAAGCAACGGTCGGCCATTAATCAAGAGAATGGAGCAACAACACTGGCTAATACACTTATCAACTTTAATTCAATAATCCGGCGGCGCGAGCGCCGGACCCCGAGTTTCGTAACGTGAAAAATAACCGGGAAGCGAAACGCACGACCTCACACACTAATCCCAATTAATTGCAGCGTACATAGTACTTTAAACGAGTTTACTTATTCCCTTTTATTTTGGTGCGCTCAAATTTTCACATGCTCGTAAATATATGCATGTTCATGCTATGTAATTACTCCTATATACATTATGGCCACTGACGGTTTAAGTGGCTAAACTAATACTGTACCTTATTATATTATTTACACCTCACCGCCTTATTTATTATTATTTTTTTAATGGAACATTTTTAATTTACCATTTCTAAAAAAATGTACATTGAATTCATCAATGTCAGAAGTATTTTAGCAGTGTTTTTTGTACGTGGGAGTTAAATTTTTCTCTACACAAATTAGGTTATATTTAACAGAAAGGTTACCAGAAAACAGGAGTGATTTTGCAGTAATATATTTATAAAGGCTATATAAGTAGGAGATTAATTGCATTCCAGGGAGAATATGCAATTTATTTCTTGTTATATATCTATGAATCAAAGTCAATCTTATAATCTATCTGATGCATTAATACACCACTATAAATATTAGTTTCTAAACATATAAGAAGCGTGTACCCTCCATTCAAAATGACATCCTCCATACAGTAGAGTAAAAAATAACGCTAGATACGCGGTTTCAGCAAATGAAATTACAAATCCCACCCTCATACAAACGTTCCTATTATTTTACATATGATTCCTTAACTCTCCGTATTATTCTTGCAACAGTTTAAAATAAGTGATAATAAATTCTAGCTAAAAACTATTCTAAATTATACGGAGACATAAATAAGACGCGACTACGGCGTAGCGTCGTAGCAAGTGGCGTAGTCGACAAAGGTATGAGCGTAGCACCCGTCGCAAGTTGTGACACCCTGCTATAATTTGTACATCTTAAGTATTTAAAATAACATTATTACATAGTGCTAATATCTCTTCTTAATAATACACTATTAAAGCACATGAGAAAAAGGTAATTTATAATGATGTCATAATGAGCGCCTGACTATTAAAAAAGTTAAGTAAATCCCTGAAAAATATGCGAATTGTTAGTTTCCTATTAAAAGACCTAATAAAATCACGCTAGTTAATTGAAAGTAATAATATTATGTTTTAATTATGACGCAAACAATAATTTCTCGTTCTAAATACGTCCGTCACATCTAAATGAAAATGAATAAAAAAACATTACTCAAGTTCTTAATTCATCTCGCGCGTTCAAGAGAATGATAGACGCAATTAGTTTTAATATTAGAATAAAAAGCACACTTTGTCATAATATCAAAATCAGTCTGTCCCAGTTTCGCAAGTGAGCGGTAAGGTTCTGCGATCCAATTTCATGCTATCGTGAGCTCATGCACCAATGGTCTACCCACCAGAGAAATTTCACTAACACAAAGTTATGATTAATTGAGGCAATAATATGAAGACTACACCGTACTTAGTCGCGCTGAAACCTCGGGAGACGGAGAGCCTACGTACTTGCATTTATTTCTTCTGAAACTATTCTATTTTTCACTCGACTCTGTCTAATTTATTAAAGTCAAACTTTGTACACTTAGTTATTATTACAGTCGGAATGGAAGCCTTTGAAATATAGAACGTATTTCTGGAGTAATTTTAAATGATGCAGATCTTTATACAGATGTATAATAAAATTGTTATTTTAGTTTATATTAAAAAAGAACTTAAACATTATTCACGAACATATTACGTTGTGTGTATGTGTAAAATCTGAAATGGAAGTGAAAATTCAAACCAGAATATAAGTCATTACTTGGTATAAAATGTAATTATTATATATATAGTACGAACTTGTATTTAATAGGATGGTATTAGCACAATTCTTGAAACGCTACGCATTATCCGCATTAATACTATATTCATTTATTATTTTCTTTATTGCAAGCCACGTGTACATTATTCTAGGAAAACTAAGTGTATTTCCCATACTAAATACTGAAATAACCTGATATTGAAAGCGTCTCTCTGGAGAAACTTTTTCTAAATCAAGATTGCAATAAGTAGGACCTGCCAGCCGTTATTCGAAATCAGATAAGAAATTCAATTAAAATAAAATTGGTCGAGCGAGAATTGAGTTTTAGTGAAGGCTATTTATTAAATTTTATTTGTAGAATATTATAATTTATGCCGCAATTTACATATGCCCACATTATTTCTATTTGAATTATGAAATAAGACGTACTTAATCCCTTAAGATCTTAAATAAAGATAAACTAGACAATATGCTTAACTTTAATATCTGATTAGAAAAATGTATATATATCCTTCCCATTTATGAGTTAAAAGACAAAGTTATTTAATACATAATGAGATTTTGAATTCCATGAATAAAATTTTCCTATACTTCTGTAGACATAACATTAAGTATTCACTAAACAGAAACTGTAGGAGTAAACGGTCATTTTAGATTTCTTGTAAGATAACAATAATTGAATAAAATGCGTTCATACAGATATGCCATTACATTTTGCGGTTCCACCTGATTAAAAGACAAGGTAAAGTACAGTAACATGTTGCTCGAATGCATAACATCGCAGAGCGACACAAAAGTCTTGCTTGAGATTTTTCTCAAAAACAATGCCTATTTATACTTCTACGGAGAGTTGGATATCTCTTACAACTGTTCTGTTTTTCACAGTGAAGACAAAGGGACTTCCTACGTTCCAACAAAAACTCATCCACGCCAGATGATGTGTCTATGGCGAGAAATTGCAAAAAATATGCACAAGTATATGATTGTCTATGCGTGGAATTTTAAACAAGCCGTTTTTTTCCATGTCGAAGAAAAGTGTAGCGGATGTGAGAGGATAGACAAAAGGGCTTTTTATACTTTGTTAGGTTTCTGGCGTGAAAGAGAGCGCATGAGAGGGTCTCGGCTAAGCTCCCTGGCTTAACTACTCGTTCAAACACAAAAGTCCTTACATAAATCTTGTCACAACGAACTCGGGGCCATCTCACCTACGGAGGTATGCACTTTCCCCTTTGAACTTAGTATTAATTCGATATCATAACCTGGGAACCGTAGTGTAATATATTTAGATAGGAAAAAAATCTTATACGTTTCAACAACGTACAGTCACTTAATTGTATAAAAGTAAATTTTAAGGGTTAGGATTCTATTACATCAAATATTAATAGCAATAATACAATGACCACTTTGATGATCCCCACAAAAAAGAAAACAAAATTGGTGATAATTAGGCAATTACTTTTTATCTAGATTATATGCACCCTTGGAAAATAACAGAAATCTTGATATCCGGACAGAGCCGGGACGAGCGTCTAGTAGACAATAAAATAAGATGTATTTAAAAATAGAGGTTTAAAAGGGTATTTTTTTGTTAAAATGTCATTTTGACTTCGAAAATCCACGAAGTACAAATATTGTAGTGCTAACGAACATAGCTGCGACCGAAAAGCTACTAAGGAATAAATAAAAACCAACAGAAAGTTTTCCACTCGATAAACATAAAGTAAATATCGTTTAGTACAATTTTTTCTTGCGAATCCCTCACAAACATGTTATTATTGTAACTCGATTTTATTATAACCTTGACATCTACATTGTACGTAAAGCTTATGGTAAATTTGTACATAATGTACTTTTTTGTGCTTATACATTAATTGCAATGTTTATGAGAATAGGTCATATTGATGTAATTATAAGGATAATTACTGTGTGAATAGATTATGCTAATTTTTTTTTTTCGTTAATTTGTTTTTAGAGTATTTGCAAATTGCATGATAAGAAAAATAAAAAGAGTAAATTTGCATCTTTTTATCTCAAATAGAAATTCTCTGTACGCAATAATATTATATTTTTGTAACAATTTTGTTTATCCTTCAGAACGAGTGGTCTATGATGTTAAAGCTGATCAGATCTTGGGGAGCAAGGGCTCAATATCAAAACAATTCGTCAAGTCTACACACTAAGCGCTCACAATGAAAATGAGACTATAAAGTTCCCTGGCGACGCAGAATGATTCTATTACGAATATGAAATGTTATTACCTTGGACGGATTATAAGCAGGAGCAGGTTCTTACAAATGAAATTGCTTCCCTCTTTGGAATCCATTTAAAGGATGAATGATATAATTCTTAGGAGTAAAGACTTTGTCAAGCGGAAGATGCGTTTATTCGAATGGAATTCCCCGGGTTAAGGATGTGAGTGTGTGCTATTATTTGACTAAAATGTATTCAGATTTAATTTTCATGAATATCGTTATTCGCAGGTTTCATAACAATTGTGTAAATTAGTTTTTTGAAAACACTCTGATGATGATATGTATTAATTACTAATCGCATTTTTTTATAATTATATGCAAGTAAATATAAAATACAATAAAAATAAAGGAAACCAAAGTTTGATTTTTAACTCTCATTGTCTAATGTTTTATTTACGTTATTGCCCAAATCAAATATGTTATTATAATGACCTTGAGAATAGATACTCGAGTTTTCTTACCTTCACTTTTATTAAGAAAGAAGTCATCGAAAGTCACCAACTTGTCCTCAAAAGAACATCGATCAATTAAGCACTTGAATAATACATCTGCCCCATACCACAAGGCGGTACGGGACAAATTTTTTTTTCAAAATCACAAACAAGATTGAAGATTCCAACTACAAATTCGCTAAATATATTCTAAGCTAAAAGCTTTTCATCAGTATTAGAAAGTTGCGAAGGATCTCATAAATGTTTTTCTAGTCCACACATTCTAACGGAATGTTTTAGTTGCCTAAATTGTATATAGCAGCGCTTAGCAAGCGAGGTAAAAGGATTTGGTCTAATAATGTCTATTTACATGAAGCTATTGTGACGAGAAATGAGATGGAACACACCGCTTAAAATCAACTAAGAAGCCCAAACGATTACTCTATACGATTCCATAAACGATACAGTGTTATTTATTTAGCACTACATTATATTACAATGTAGATTACTTGTAAATTAATGGATGTCATTCCAAATTTAAATTGCAATTAAAATTACATGATATTGCTTATTGACAAAATTTATCTAAATTAATTAAATTTCGTAACATGTATATAGAAATAAGCGGCATATATTTATAATCATAAAAAGAATTATGCATATAATGAGAATCGATAAGTAATTTATTTGTGAAATTAATAACCAAGCACTCAAACTTAGCTTTATAAAAATATGGATAAAATATGATCTCACGAACATATTACTCAAATAACTGAAATGTTATAATGTTTTGTTGGCCAGTTATATAAAACAGTAGCTTCTCATCCAGGCATTGCCCGTGTGGTAAAATTAAAAAGATTTTCCCCGCATAATTCTTATTCCCGTTCGATTTCTGTAATAAAAACTATCTTACGTTATTTTTTGGGTCACAACTATCTTTGCGTCGAATTTCATCAAAATCGGTTCAGTCGTTTGGGCGTCAAGACGAGACAGGCAGCCGGGGTTATAGTATGATATCAGTATAGTTTAGAGATAGATAAATGAAAACAGTATATTAAACTAAAAGCTGATTTAAGAAAAAAGTGTCTAATCGTCGCTTAGGGGAGCAGTTTCGGCTAACAGTGCTGACAAATGCAATGTTGCGACAATGTTACAAAGAAAGTAATAGAAGGGTCGACTGCAAGGGGTTCTTTGGCTTATAAACGTATGAAATTATTGCCATTGTAAAATAAAAAGCACAGGAACTATCAATGTGTCTTAGTTTAAAAATAATGTTAACCTAAGAGTGTATTTTAGTTATTCATAATTATCCATATGATAATAAAGAAAACACAATATAAGACTGTTATTTATTCGCAATTAAAACGGAATTATCAAAAGTGTAATTAATTACTCGAAATTTGAATTACAATACAATGTAATCGTAATACATTTTGGAAAATAATAAAATATTAAAAGCTATTAATGAAGACGAAATATCTATTTAAAAATATCTATCTATTTAAAAATTCTATACGCTGTTTAAATTTATCACTTCTCAATTCTTTTGACAAAATATCTCAACAATAACATTTTATCACTAAAGAAACTTTAAAGGTGCTATAGTTAACTCTAATCCGTCCAATAAATTACGTTTCACTTAAGCAACAGTTTTATAGCTCTAAAAAGGCGATTTACGTTGGGAACAGTGTGGGTAAAAATTTTAAATATTATAAAACGCTAGCTTCCATAAACTAAAAAGGTTTTCACTCTTTGAAGGTACAATCTTTTCGGCAGTCTTATATTATGTTAATCAATCGACAATAATTACCGTCCCCTTTAATTAGCACTGCCTGATCGATCGGTGTAATTATAAACACTCGTCTATAGATGTAAACGTTGGCACATAAATCATTCCTTAACCTTCACTAAAATCGCCAAGAACACTTTAGTACTTCTGAGTGCACCCTCGGTCAAGTGCATCGGGGCGTAAGGGCCCAAAACGACCCACGACCTGTCTGCTGTTGACAGCCCTCCAAACTAATCGTAACTAATATTGTTGAGTTTGCATCTCTTTGTGAAATGTTACATAAATCAAGACTTGCGGGCTATGTAGAGGCTTGCATAATTAGTTTTGTGCTGTTTGTTTTTTTTTAACGATAAATTAATGGAATAAACAAAAAGCAGCTGAGATACATCGCATATTTTGATATTTAGATATTCCTTAATTGGAAAACACTAATGAACGTATCATAATAAGTTTTTGAAATTTTTGGAATACTAGCAAGAATCTACGCCTATTATCAAGTCGTGCATACATATTGAATTTCTTCTATTCTTTAAAAATTACTCAAAAATTTAAAAGTACTTCACTTCATACTTTAAAAATCGAAATTAAATAAAAATATACATCTTGTTTTACTAAAAACTACACTACATACTACATTTCTTTTTCGGAAAAGATGTGTACAAATGCACGAGATATTTCCTTTACTTTAAACACATTTCTGTAAATCTAAAACAGTAAAACCGAGTTGAACATCGATTAGAGAGCGGAAGCTTTTGAGATAATCCCTTTAATACCTAGCAATTTCAGTGACCGCCACATAATTCTTGACAAATTAGATTTTTGCAAGGTATTACTGGGTAAGACGAAATTAGTGCTGACTTTGAGTCGAGTGCAGGCTTTTAAACGTGAATTAGAGGTCGCGTCGCTCAAGCGTTAATGGTGTATTATGACGGAGTACTTGCAAAAATTACGTCGCCATTTTAACCAATACATCCACCATACAACTAATAGTGACAATCGCATTAAACGTTCAATAGATAGAAAGTTAATTAAAAGAGAAAAGAACGCAAACAATTAGATTGCAAACGTATTTGCTGAACCGTTATTGTATCGCGTTGATGATACTCGCCCGTATCTACGTACATATTTAACATGCCTCCGACTTTATCGCTTTGAACTTTGCTAAACAAATAAGCCTTTTTAATTTTTCACGGTAAAAACATACCGGCTCATGGTTTTGTGGGGTCCGGCAGCGAAATAATCGGGTCCGTCCAACAGCTGCCGGAAATTTTACAATGTTTATGAGGTCCATCGGGAAGCGAACATAAATTTTGACTATTGGACGTGTACAACCGTCGCGATGAGAATGTTTAAGTGCAATAAACCAACTAATTGTGTATGTATGAATACCATGTTCATTTCGAACAAACGTTTTCAATTTTAATTATATTATAACTTCTATTTCATCCGCGTTATTGTATCGGGGTGATTGTTACACACCGCAATATATACGTTTTATAAATATTTATCACACCCAAATCAATTTATCAATAAATATTCAGTCGAATTAATGTCGCTGGAGTATGAAGAGTAAGATGGATTGAATATTGTATAAAACATTTTATTATGATACATGAAAATATAAAATCGTTGCGTATTAAATTTATCCATGTTTCAGTCAGTAATTTTATTGAAAGAACTTAGAAATAAATAGAAGTGAATTATATTTTCAAAACTGAGATATATTTCAAAAAGCCTCACATAATCTATGTTTTATTTCCTCAGAGTACTTGAAAATACATCTAAAAAGTTTTCATAATACAGTTCAACATTGCATAAGTCCGCAGCACGGCAGCAAAAATATTTGATATTCAGTATTAATCCACGAATCTCCCGAATAACGGGTCCGTACCTTGTAGGATTTCAGAAAGAAAGCTGCTTGGGAAACTTTTATCCGAACTCCCGTGTAATCTTACTTATAAAAATAAACTTTTGCATTAACTGATTTTGAATCAGAGAAGTTTGCGGGTAGGCCAACCCATGCCGGGTCTCTTAAGAAACTTACTGAATCAATCAGCTGGAAAACAGAAACAAATAAATGTGTACTTTAGTAGTTTTGACTTGATAAGAGTATAGAGGCTCGAATTTATGAAGGTGTTCGACAGATAATATAAAAGTTCACAGATAAGGTGGGCTTTACGGGGCTTCGTGTTCAGTTAGCCTGAATATTATAGGGCTTATACGACTTTAGATAGCCTGCTATAGGGCACATGTGATATTGTGCATAAAATTAAATTTATCAGAAATATTATTTGGAGTCAAGTGACTTTATGTGATATTTGATTACTGTACATAATTGACTTCATATCTTATACTAGTAATCAATTTCATAGCGTTACCGAAAACTATATTATGGTTTCTTAAATAATTATTATTATACATAAAATATTATGTTTTGCGAAAGTAATTTTGTAAATTTTTGTAACACTAATTAATTTTAAAAATGTTCTCATTGATTTCAACTAATAAATAAGAGCGTATAAGAATTTTCACCACGGAGCAAAATTCAGCCAAACCTTGCAATATTCATAAGAGGCTCTAGAAATTCAAGCAAAGGCTGATCTTTAAAAAAAATTCACTCCCTTTTTTGATAGCGTTCGAGACTATACGTGTCGTTCTTACTGAGGCAGAGTGTAATTAAGGTGCAAAGATATCCGAAGTCTGCCGACAAGGGGAGGCTCGAGGGCCCTCCAATGGTTGGCTGTGTACTCAAAACCGATGAGTGTTGCGTAGGCTGCTTGCTGTATTCTCTTTTCTGTGCCTTCAAAAGATTCAGAATAAAGTTAATTGGGTTAACGTAAGACTTTTTTAAGGACGGTTTCGAAATTTGATTTACACTCGCAGTTTTACAACTTGCTACAAAAGGTTTTTATCTATGAGAATGTAATGGTAAGTGTATAATAATTGGACAGCGCGCACATTGGTTCCCAGAGGCACTTCGCAAACTAAGCGAATAGCAGCTTATGTTCATGTAGAACTGCTTTATCTTAAAGATCTACAAAACAAAACCACATTGCTAGTGTTTAACTAAACTATTTATATCTGAGGACGAAAGTGTTGGCATCCTTGTCTGTGTTAACTGATCACACCCTTAAGGCTCACCAATTTCTGTCAGGGCTGATTACACCTCCCCGATTGTCCCGTCTCGCCCCGGGCCTTCAGCTATTATTTGTGTTTCTTACTTATAATTTGCGAGCTGGAAAAAGTTCGACAAACACAAGTCATTTTATTGAACGTAAGAACTTTCTTCGGAGTTTGTCAGTGCGCTCGGGGATCATTCATTAATACTATTCGATTTGTACGATGCCGAAGTTGATTTAATCAGACATCTGTGATTGCCCGAATAATAAGCTGCTTACATTAATTTGCGACAAGAGACCTGAAATGCTTTTCGTTTTTTGAATAATAAATCTTATTTGAATATATCGTTAAATCTGCTTGAAATTGCCTCGAACTTAAACAGATAATAAATATTAAATGCAGTGCGTAGGTAATGTTATAAGAAAACGAATGTTTTTTTCTACATCCACAGGTTTCTATTAGAAAATTACGAAAGGAGCTTGTCACAACAAATATCCCTGTATACATATCATTTAGATGACGTTATATATTTCAGAATTTTGCGGAAAATCCGTTCATTGGCGCGAAACGAAATCATCGTTCCAAATACGTCTCTCGACAACAAAAGCTGCTCAGTACGTGTTTTACATATTTTTCTTTAAACAGACCGTAATATTTACTGGCTCACATGTATCGTCTTAAGGGGATAAATAATGGAGTTTCAGATATGTGCTCGGCATACGAACAACCTGAAAACAACGCTCCAATACAACAATTTAATTTGACGTTCGAAACAAATTAGCATAAATATAGGGGCAAATGTCATAAACAACATGATTTCATCAGAGCCTGGTTTCTTTGCAATAAATGAAAAGTCATGTGGGCGATATATCGTTCGTTCAAAATGAGTATTATGCACAAAGAAATGAATCATTACTGCAATGAATATCGCACGGGTGTAATTACCGTGGTCTCAAATTAAGCTCGCTTTAAAGTTATTATAGATACACGTATCTTGCAGTGTTCAACTATGATAGTCGTTATCGTCTACGTACACAATGCTTAGTTGAGATCGTTCGAGTATTCTAGTAAATATCCATTTAAAATTTAATTCAGATTAAAGTTAGACTTGAGATAAAACACGAAGTTATGTTTGTGTTTTTTGTATAGGGATAGATGACACGAGCGTTATGTGATATGATATTAGATTTTTTTTCAAGGAAAATTTAATGCATATTATTTGATTGTTACACTCTAGAAACGGTATTTGTTCGTAATTATTATTGTTATAAATTTTCAGTACCAACATTTAAATAGCTACTTAAAGTATATGGAAATATAACTCGTTAAATATACGCTTTCGATGGCTATTAAAATCCCAGATTAACGAATGCAGGGCCTTAGTTGAGAAATCATTTCCTGAACAATAATAAAAGGGATTCCCATTATAAGCATTTATAATCTGCACATCATCCAGCTATTTACATCAAAAACAATCTACTCGTATTTGAAATTCAAACTAATCTTTTAAATAAAATATTCATAACAACTCATACAAGTAGCTAGCTCACGCAAACGGGTCTAGAAAGACGTTAGGTGGAGCTAAGCATTGGAAGATGGATAGCAGGGTAATCAGTTAATGCTTTATGCGGTTTAGAGCGCAAACCGGACGGCCGTGTTGTATGCGCATAAATATTGATACAAATTAAATTGCGACACCGACCGCTAATACGCTTATGTTGGTCTTAATAAAATATTTACATGATAATTTTTGTTTGTTCTTTAGGATTCATTTATCGTGTGTTTTTATATGTGCTTGAGCTAGAATGTAATTGTTGGTCTTTTATTCATTGGAGTGGCGTATTGGTTATGCGTTAAGAAAAATATTCGTAGGAATATTCATTGCATTGTTAATTAATATTTAATTGGAGGTTTATTTCCTTTCGGCCGTGATTTTTAGTAGAATATCGATTTGTTGCCAGTACTTTTATATTTATCGATATTGTAGTTGCAGACTGTACATTATTACCGTAAAATGATGTTAATATGTTTAATATAATTCAGTATCCATTACAGTAGCATTCGTATACCTAATAAATAATGGCACATATAGCGCAATGCGTCTAAAAATAACAAAAGTAAGGTGCGCATTTAAAAGATGGATGACGTTATTCGGACAATTCTGTTATCAGCCGCGAGGGCGGGCCGCCATAGCTATACACTTAGTCGACCATTTGGTAGACGTTAAGTCCTTTAAGGCAACTGTTTTACTGAAAAACTCGCATTTCAATGACATGGTAGGCTATTTTCATATACTAAGTGATTTTTTGCAGACGATTAGGGTAAGGGGTTTCGAGATTTATATTTGTACAATTGTTTTAGAGCACTTTATGTTTTATTTATTTGGTTTATGGGTTTAGGGATGATAATATCCTAATAATATTATAAATGCGAAAGTATGTAAGGATGTGTGGGCGTTTGTTGCTCTTTCACGCAAAAATTACACAACCGATTGCAATGAAATTTGCTACGTCGACAGCTGGACAACTGGAATAACATATAGATAACTTTTTATCCCGATATTCCTACGGGATACAGACTTACGCGGGTGAAACCGCAGGGCGCAGCTAGTAGATTATAAAAAGATTAGCTATTTTGATACTTTCTTCAGATTAGTTTATAAATTTATCGTTCGTATCAACGCTAAGTGGTGGTTGTGTGGTAAGGACCTCAGTCTTCAATAGAAAGTCTCGGGTTCATGGTAAGACATAAATAGATTTTTATTTATCCGTGCTCTACTCTACATATTGCTTTTAATTATTGGATAAAAATATAGCCTATATTTATAATTAAACAAAATGTTCGAGATTTATGGTTTCTGGTACTCCTTATTTGTTCTACAAATTAAGTATTGCTTATAGATTAAGATAAGTTATCTCAAGAGGCAAGAATGTCGTATAAGCACAGATATAATACTTTCTCACAAAGTTTAGATTTATTGGTCTTCCCAAGTGAAAACTACGCAGAATCTTGTTTGATTCCAATAGTAAATCATATTGTTGTAAGCGATAACAAATGAAATAAATAAAACGTAATACACTAAAAAATGTACCGGGATGTTTTGTAAGAATTAAAAATGTGTAAGAATAATATATATCGATATTTATACAAATAATAATTCACAACTAAGAAAACAATTAGAAGAACATTTACGTATGTGTAAATTCTATTAAAAATTATGATCCATGTTTCATATCAAATCTTTGAATACGTACGTATGAAACGGTTGTATTACAAAATATTTGATACAAAGAACAAATATCAAATATTTAATCATCATAAAATCCATGGAATGTTTATGGACCCCACCCTTCGCAGACGTTAAATCATACAAACTGCTTAGTAGTTCTGCAGATAAGTCGATAATTGGCAGCGAGTCTTAATTAAAATTAATATGTTTATTGGCTACGCGCGTTCGATTCGAAGATCTCGTTATTATCTACACTACAATATATATGCTTTCTATTTGGACAGAACTAATAATTACATATGTTGTACTTCGCATGGGAATTCTCAATAATAAAATATTATTAATCAAGCTAGCATATAATGTATCAAAATAAAAAAATCTACAAAAGGTCACTGACATTCCTGGGAGGAACATTGAACACACACATTTGAAAATGGAACCCCAAAAATCACATCAATCGGTTGGAAACCGACGGAATTATCTAGTAACAAAAAAATCATTCCTCCTTCGTTTTTGCAAGCGTCGGTTAAAACATCTGGTGGCTATAATATTTCTGCATTATCTTTTTTCTAATTACGTATCCCCTTGTATACGTATCGCAAGTCTGAATGCCTTTAAAACATCTTTAAAAAGGGAAATTTAGGAGGCTCACACTGGAAAATTCACGTATTAAATATTAGAAGCTTCCCGAATGAGATATGGTTCGTTAAGAGAGCATACATTTTTGAAAGAGCGTATCCTCTGATCCGTTAAATAAGACTTAGAGAAAAACCGTCTGTCGTTTGACGCACGCAATGTACGTGTAGTGCTATTTGTTACCCATTAGGAGTTATATTCATAAATTATTGAATTTTTTTTTAAATATCAAACGTAATCCTCCTTGCAGTGTTGTCGGGTAAAATGTGTTTATGTAGTAACTCTTACAAGCTATGCCGTAATTTACTTATAATAACCAGCATAATAATATTATGTAGCAAGACATTTATATCCAAATTCTTAATCTATTCATCTATAAATGGTTTTAAACTGTGGCATGAATCAAAGGGTTGAATGATGTTAAGCGGAATATTTTGAATTAAAAAATAAATCAATGCCGTAATAGAAAATTCTGGAGCCTATCAAATTAGATTGTAACCTTTGCAGTACAGGGGCGAGGCGGAGTTCCTTGAGTGGCTAGTTACAATGACGAGGCAGATAAAGTGGGTCGATAACTTCAAATAGCGACGTGAAAACGTGCCGAGAAAATAGCATTATTAACCTCTCGGGCATAATACGCGCGCCAGTGCGCCAGATATGGTAATGATTATGTAAATCCACCTCTCGCAGGTACATCTCAGCAACGTTATATACTTATTAAAACCAAGATTGCCAGACTGAAGGGATTGTATCGCAGAAAAACTTTGTCCGAATGAAACTCGAGTGTTTATCGACTTTAAATTTTTACGAGGGTAGTAATTGAAATCTCAGGTTTCCTGAAATCGGACCATCGACGTTGCAGTCCCACTAGGCGACTCTGTTTTCAATTTTCTTAGTTTCGCGCTCGAAGCAGGGAAGTATTGTATGGCTAGATTCTTATCTCTCTCAAAAGCTATTTAGCTAAATGGAATTTACAGAGCCCGCACTGCAGTTCGACGAAGTACATTGCAATATTTAAAATTTGAAAATTTGAGTAGAAACGAGCCGCTATTTATCCTGAATTCCGCGAAATATGATTATGGTCCTTTATTTTCAGCACTCCACCAAATTAAAATGTTTTATAAATAATCTAAGGGGAGGGTTCAGTCAAGATTTCCATAACGCTCTCTCTGTAAACCAACAAACATCGCTTAACAATCGCTGTGAAGCGCTTTTGTAAAATGTTGAACTTGAATCACCTAATTGAGCTCTGTTAATCAAGAGAGCGAAGTTTTCACAAGTTCTTAAATTATTTGCGTTAACATAAAACATGGAAATTCAAAGCGTTCCTTGAATATTTTTGTCGACTCAGTTGTCGAACTGGGCTTAAAGTAAATTACGAATAGAGAATATTGAGAACGAGCGGAAAACATAAAAATATTGACCTCAGATCTTGTTAATGAAGTTAATGAGTGAAGTTGTATAGCGAAAGAAACTTCGGTAAAGCATCTCACAACTTTCAATTCTAGAATGTTGTTACAAGACTCTGGGAATGCTTGCAAACTTCTAGCGAAGAAATGAATGCAATCGAGAAATAAATGCGACTTAGCGTCGTTACAATTAAGACACATTTTACAATGTTTAATTAACATTAAAACATTCCTTATAAAGAAACGAAGGAACATAACTATGAATTGCTAAGAAACATACCAAAATTGTCGTAATGTAATAGGACATAGTAATCTGTCTTAAAGATCTATAAGGGTTGTAGAATCACTCAGCACCGTTGAGTAAAACAAATGGGAATTACACATGCGTGGTAAGTCTGCGCTGTGTCATCCACTGATCCCATAAATTTCACTCTTGGTACCCAGAATATCGAACAGAACTATTCGTGTCCAATGTTAGGCCCACAGGAATTGAATATGGCTAACGTGCTGATGGACGCTTGCCGGACT
>NC_052121.1:6783623-6798255 GCF_012273895.1 Zerene cesonia | reverse complement strand
TAATATAATATTTTCATTTCGAACGTAATTCATAACGTTGCATTTGTCGACGAACTTGAGAATCATTTCTTTACGAGCGCAAGACGGAAACTGTAAACAGAATATTAAACTTTTATATTAGCAGAAAAATGCTACAAATTATTAATACACCGTTTAAAAGAAACGAAGAAAACGTTTTACAGTAGTAGATTAATTTTAAAACGGTTTTCTTTTTCAGTTCATAAAAATGCAAGGCGAGAAATCCGTGCGTTTTTGTTTCATTACTTTAACGCGATTTAAAAGCTTTAGGATTTGGCAAATAGCCTATATAAACTTCACTGAGTTTGTATCTTCAAGTTTATTTAATATTTCTGCTACTTGAAGGAGATTTTTTTGATATGATAAAGGATTTAAGAATGATTCTCGAACAAAAAATTGTTATGAAGTAAGAGTCAGACACTATTTTCTAATATCACATCATCTAATTTTATCAACTTATAAATGTCAATAATAATTTTAAATATAACTATCGAGTTTTTGCCGAGTGACCTTTCATACTAGTGGTAAGAAATAAAAAAGCTATTCATAAACACTTGTAAAAGTTTACACGAACAAAAACAAAGGGGTTTGAGTTTTATCAGAGAACATAAATGTTGCAATATATATAATATATATCATAATTATACACATATTATTAAATAGAATATATATAATATATATGAAAGAATAAATATTATAGCAAACGAAATGGGAATACTTAATAAAATTGATTGAAACCATCGCTGTACTGAAGCATTATTATATCGAAATGCGGGCTAAATCCCAATAACATAAAAGCTAGATGCAACTAATATCTCTCGTCTGAAAACAGACAACGCAAACAACGTCGAGCTTTTGTTTCAAAATATACAACTTTGACATCTGCCAAACCAGTATAAACACAATCCTGCGGAAGGCGGCGGTACACACCCGACTTAAATCAAATAACTGTATTGCTTTTAGCTTTGTAAAGCTTCAAGTGCAATAGTGACGCAAACGGATGTTCTGCGCCGTCTACCATGTAGTCTATGATATTGCTCTCCGCCCTTTACGTGTTGGCTGGGGTGAAGACGCACGCACGAAGCACGTCACTCCCGGGTATTTCCTCTCCCGACGCCGCATCACGAACCGACCGCTCCACTATATCCTTTTAATTGCCTTTTTTCAGCACACTGGCTTTCTCGGTATCTCTCACGTCGCAATTACAGAGACGTCTTATGATAAATCTACCGTAATTTGCATGATGGCATACGCTCTCAACTTTCACGCGAATCTTCCTACTCTTGTCGTTTATTAAGTTAGGGTACGTTTTCAAGAATAAGAACGAGCTGTTTAACTACCGACTGGCGCTGACTTCATTCGTTTGAGATTATATTTTTTCACACTACGCACTCGCACAGTAGTTTCCGCCCGTTCGTAGATATCTTGTTTGCAGATAAGCGTGAGAATGGGTTCTTTTTAAACGAGTAGAATAAGGTAATATTCAGAGCAATTTGCAAATAACAATTTTGTTTTCACAAAAATATTCCGTACGGAAATAAGACGGTAAGAGCAAACAAAACTGACGGCACAATCTCGTGTTGCAACGCGGCGATTCGACGGTCGACACCCCGAGACTCCGCTGCTGTACGCCAATCTCGACGTTTTTTCTAGATAGGTACCTCAAGAAATTGCAACGTAGCGGACCGCCTTGCGGACTGCGACGACGTTCTATTTGTTGAACGACGTGCCAAAACATCGCGTCCTAATCGTACGGAAGAATTATTCGCCGTCTGATTGCTCCTCTTTGCTTTTGACGGTGCATTCGCATTTGCAAGCAGATTTCGATATTAAAATACGGTATATTTTGAATCCGTATTATCTTTTTGGCAACCGACAATTTCCATTTAGCTTGTATTTGTCTTCGCTACAAATGACGTGAATGCAAATTTTATGCTCACAACAACCAATGTGTCACAACTTTTAATTTCATAATAAATCATATCAAAATATGTGAATGACATTTCAGAATGTTGAGCAGAGATTTTTGAATCAATGTAACAGAAGTAAGTAAAGCCTATGAATGCGTACATGTTATTTATTATCCGGTTTATGTTAAATATTTGCTTGATTAAAGCTTCAATATTATATGATATCTACAGTGATCATTCATAATCAGCGCAAAGTGGACTCCATCAAAATAATCATTTGCTTTATGAGAACGTACGATATGTGACATTCGGTACCGTAATTAATGCAAATCAATGGTAGGACGTTCGATTGATTCTGGGCTAGCGGAAAGCCGATCAATTACGTTAATGAGCTCTGAGGATCCGTATCGCTGACGTTTCAGTGCTACGCAAATACTTATGTTTATTCCTCAGTAATAACAGCTGTTTATGCAACTTGACGCAACTCATTGGTTGATAGCAGGTTTACAACGAGGAATCGATAAGAATATTATTTAAGGATGAGCAAATCCTGCGCTAAGAGCATCAGATTATAGCTTACAATTTGTTTGTCGCAATTCTATTATTTAAAACAGATATAGTTGCCAAAATAATTATTAGACTTTTAGTATTTAAGAACGAATATAGTAAAAAAATTGCGTTGTTACAAGGTCAATCTATTTAATCAAGAGAATTTACGTCTGGATGGTGAAAAAGGATTTCTAAGCAAGCAATAATTTGCCCGACGGACGTACGAGTAAGTGTGGCTCAGTAACTCGATAATATTCAACTCGACAATATGCATTTGACAACAGAATCGAAACCAATATCACTATCGAGTTGCACCTGTAATATTCAATAGCGTAAGCCGATCACGAAGCTAATGAGCAGTAGGTGTATCGAGCCATTTCGATATTATGCAAATTCGATGCTGCCGGAAAGCCTCTGGCCGACTCCGTTAGCAAGCTTAACCATAACAAAGGATTTCTGAATTAGAATAGCCGTTTTTCATACTTTCCCGAGAGATTATTATGATTAATTTTACAGCTCAGATTGTAATAGACTGCCGATGATAATAAGAAGATTCATTTTTGAAATAAAGTTTTGCTAGTGTTTTGGACGGTTCTTCTGAATTCGAGGTAATCTTCTATATATGAATCCTTGCTAATAATATAAATGTGGAAGTAACTTTGTCACTCTGTTACTGTTTCAGGCGTAAGCCACTGAACCAATTCAGATGAAATTTGGTAGAGGTACTTGAGACCCGCGAAAGGAAATAATGTTAGACCTGGGCGTGTCTATCTTATTCCTTATCTACGAGAGCAAATCCCGGCCGAAAAGCTGGTACTTGAGAATTTGTCTAATATCTATATAAATTGTAAATGAGGTATTGCAATTTTATGATTAACGCGCTACCCCTTTATAGTATAGTAAATAACCTAAACTTCTGCAGCTTCATCGGACAAGAATATTTATAACCGTATATAATAGAAAAAAATACAAATGGGAAAAAGATTGTAGAATAAATAATATCTCCCCATATAGCTGTTACGAATAATGTTTATCACGTTCGGGATATTCAGTATTTACGAGTAATCTTCTCATAATATTCCTGGGCTTTTAACAGAACCAATTAGAAGTCCTACATATTACACTAATTTTATAATACCAGTATGTGTTAAGTAAAGACAAACTTTTTCATTATATTCCTCCAACGCATAGGCCGCTAAAACAAAGGCCATCCCAGCAATAGAAATTTGATAGATGAAAATAATCGCGACGATACCCTCTCGTCATTCCACTTATACGCAATAAAGTGTATCAAACAAATAAAGGACTACCGCAAGTGTTCATGTTGGACGTAATATTCCGTTAGTAGTCATAAAAACTACGCGGATGGAGTGTAAACAAGGGCCCGAAGGTGGACCGCATTGCACCAAGTGATGTGGCTTCAATGATGTCGACTAAAAATATATCTCGAGATAATGTCCCTTTTTAATTGGATTATATGTCCGAATCAACTGCAAATCATTCGATGTAAGCAAAAAGAACAGTGAAAGTGCGATTCAGGGGTTAGTCGTGTATATGAGATGAAATAATTTCCAAATATCAGAACTACTATTCCTTATAGATACTATTATCTTATTCTAAAACTAGATGGAATGGACTAAATAAATCACGATTAGTGTAATCTTGGTTTGATTGTCTGCTCGAGTATAAGGCCGGAATCGGGCAAGCATAAAGTAAGGCTTCATTGAATGTCACTGGTTTCAAATATTGATTAAATAGTAGGGGAGTTACAATTTAATCTGCTATGTACACAAACAGCAAGGAGAAACCTAGCGAAGCGAAGGCGAAAAGCCTTGGTGAATAACATTAATATTGTAGGAACAAAGTCAGTTACTACTTCTCGTCAAGAAACAAATGCATGCTCACAAATTGCAGCAAATATAATTGAATACCAATGGTTTTAAAAATTACATAGCGCCATATCAAAACTCCAACCATTTATTAGATATAATATACTGAAGCTATTCTGCACATATTATCGAAAGCGCCTATTACTTGCACGCATGATGTTAGCCTAAGATTATTGTGGGGATTCGGATTGAAGTTTACCGACTTGATGGTTCATATAATTTATGATGGCGGGCTTACTATGAGAGGTTTTGTTTTTGCTCACGCAACGCTCTGAAAAATATTTAGGTTGAATGTTGTTATTGCTTTGTGGCTACGAAATGTAGCAAAATACATTGTTTCTATCATAGCCCCGTGGAGCTTATATTGAAATAGTTTTGTCACGAATTTGTAGAAACGTATTTTACTTATACAGACGTATTACTACGTTTTGTATAAAAATCATTTATGATAATGGAAATGTATCCTACGTATTAAAATAAATACATATTTGAACGAGATGAATTCTAAAGATCCCTCCTTCGCTCTGAAATCTAGGTGAAAATGAAAAAGGTTAAGCACCTTTGCTATCCCGCCTTTGTATTGTAGATTTGCTCATACACATCCAGGAACGGTATAGATGAAAACTTATTTGAATACAACGCGAACAATGTAAATACCCGCGCATAACGGAACGAAGGCATTTGACAGGAAGAGAATAGCCCGGCACATATCATAAGAAACAATACAACGTGCAATTCCGACATAAATCACATCTTTGTATTCCTATCGGCTACATATTTTTAATATTAAAAGTTGAGTCGGGACGCGTCTCATAAGATCGCCGCCCGTACTGACAGCGACTATTAAAAATAAAGAAACTCCGGATCATGTCCCACTTGTCATATTTCAAGGTTTTCGCCGTGTATATATACAAACACGTTCTACGCTCAATCATGCCGGTTTAGGCGGCGCCAGTATACGAATAAATCAAGCTTCTCACTTTTTCACCTGCCACACACAAAAGCTTTCTTACTGAAACTTGATTTGGGTTATTTCTGACGGAATATCAGCCTATTTGTTATACTATTGATACGGACGCACGTGTGCTGCGTGTTTGTACTTGTTGAAGAGGGGGATTGAGTGAAAATTGCTTTACGACACTGTGTATCGAATTCATTATTAACGTATCGATCGAAAAAACGTTCACGACGTACAGTAAATCATACGTCGATGTATCTAAAGCACATCCCGTCGCTTTGAAAGTGAGGTAAGTGATTTGTGACTACGACATCAACAGTTTATGCGCTGTCGTAAATATCGACGCGAATACCTTCAAGAGAGCGAGTAATAATTCAATTATAGCGTAAAAGCGCGTCATATAGTTTGTGATAGCGCAATCTCGTGGCGCATCTAGCCGGGGAAGCTGTGAGACATCTCATTGCGGTGTCGATAAGTGCCTATTTGAGGTTTCGTAGCCACTTACGTTCGACGCGGGCCGATAGCATAATCCGAATCGACGTATGTATTGTGCGTTGCGATACTGCCAACGGAATACGGCTGCGGCGCCAAGCAGGCTATTCTGGAAGCCTATAATCTTGCCGTAAATGGATTTAATGCAAATTTCGTCTCGACCGCTTTGAGAGGAGAGGCCGAACAAAATAGAGATACACTGCTGCTCTACAATCGATAATTCTAATGTAATGCGTTTATCTAAATACTAAGCGTTAGTACCTTACTCAAGAAATATCCAACATAATCAGTTTAATACAGTACATAGTAGCAAAAAGTGTGTTCCTGAGTTTGAGTTTATGCAATAATTGAATAAGTGTAATATAGTTTTATACCTAAATAGCTTCTTGCTTTTACATTACATTCATCAAAATAAAACGTTAAAAGGTCATAACTAGATAATATCTAACAAAATCATTTACCCTACAAGTTTTATAAGCCAATTGTTTAAGCTTATTATTATTCAATTACGTAGAAATAAATGAATCTTATATACTAATTAAGTAATATTATTACAATGCGTCCCGATAATAACTTAAATGAAACTACGACCTTTGCGGAGTCTGTGAACTTTGGTTCATCTAATCGTTTGAGGGTCTATTAATTGAATCAAATTTACATAAACAGTGTTATGTCTTGCGGCTGTTATCATTCAATTAAATAAGATTTTGCGATACCAAAATTGTACCTGCTTCACTGACTTTCATTATAACCTTGCATCATTGTTTTGTATAGTGCAAATACATCCAAGAAGTTCTTATAAATCCTAAAGCCTAATGTATTAATTTCCAAATATAAATAATATTATATATAATATGTTAGTTTAATTACTCAATTGAAGTAATGAAACATTATACATAAATGCATATTTTTTAAAAATTTGGTATAAATTTCAAAAATTTGAAGTAATAATGATCAAATCCATTTTGTGTAATTGATGAATGTTCAGCTCTAATGTAAAATAATTTGGTGCGCGTAATTCTAATTTGCACATCAAATAATGTACATAATGTATAGCGTTACGATCGCCGTCCATTTAAATGTAAATTTAATACCAATAGAATATTCCTGGGTAATGATTTTTAGATTTCCACGGTAAATTTACAAGCCCTCTGGTTTATGAAGATCTTAGTTTCAGTAAACTGAAAATAATTTTAATTGTAATCGCCACGTGAGAATAATGTTTTTAAAATTATTATGATTGCATAGTAATATTATAAAAGGCACATAAAACTTCACCTGGAGTTAGAAAGTAAATATGAATTTTTAAATAGCTGCTAATAACGTTGTGCAAACAACAAAAAAAAAAAACGAAGTTCAAAAAGATTTTCAAATACGAACGTCAATAGAGAATTATATCCACCTATTGATACAAGCATACTACTGAACAACGCGTTCAATGGGGTTCTTTGTATCGAATGAAGCAATTTTTTCCATCTATAAAATTCTATTGTACGTTGTTAGGAGACGTCAAGACTTCGCAGTTGATATGATGTGTCTAACGGTGTTTCGTGCTTGCAATTATTTTATTTAGAATCCTATTTGAATGTTGAAGGTAAGTCTAATCACTCCACCGTTTACCGGACTAGAAATGACGTCTGGATTGGCTTCACACGCGCATTAATTTCGATACACGGAACCGGTTAAACCGCAACGGATTTCGTTCGTGTACATTACCCATTAACCACCTACGTACGGTATTAGAAAACGCCCCAATTTTGATAAATCCCTGTTTGCGTGGATACTATCTTTCTTTGATATGAAGATACTTACGTTTGGGATTGCACAACGGCTGACTAATGCCCGATTTGTTGCTGATTTATGTTTGTTGCCTCTTAGGTTAGAAATTAATTGTATCGATCAGGTTTTATAATAACATTTGTTTGCCTGTATATGTATATTAAAATATTAAATTACCCGCAATCATAACTAAAAAATAAATTTAATAAACGTTGATATGAATTCAGCTATTTTATTCATTTATCTACCGTCTACTGAAGTTTATACTATCTACGTTTTAACACTATCTAACTTTTAAACTGCGTCTCATCAATTCCGTTCTAACTTTGCTACGTCAGTAGAACTGTTAAACATAGTACCTTATACGGGCGTCGTATCAGGCAGTAATCAATGACAAGGTGCAAGTATCGATCGCGGTAAACGTATTCGTCAAATACTGATGGACGATCCCACAACTATTAATCTTATCTATTCACAACGAGCCTTACCGTCAGTTCAATAGAATTTGAATATAGACGATAGAAAGGGTTCCGAGATACGCCTCTCGACCTATGTAGATACGTGTTTGTAATGCGTAAATAGAAACATCCACAACTAAATTATAACTAGATTGCACTGTTTGTCATACACTTGTCTGATTTACGATTAAATAAATCTTAACAATTCACACAATAGCTAACGAATTTTAGTTTTAACACTAATCCTGCCAAAACTGTAAACATAACACGATATCGAATATGCATAAACGTTGATATAAACAGCTTGATCGAAGCTCCAACAAAATTCGTTAATAACACTCAATTGTGAATAAAATTCTATCAGAACCGCATTTAAAGAGTTTATTAACTGCGTACAAAGCCAGAAGCGGCTTGAATAATTAAACATTTGCTTCCCACCCTAAATTGTTGTTTAAACTTGGCGTTGCATTCGCTGAAATTCAGCGATTTTATTTATTAAAATCATAATTTGTTATGTGAATAAGTGATGACGGAGTTGAATGTTTCATAGGGTGTTTTATCACTAATTGTCTACGGTGAGGTTGCAACAAAGATTCGCGAGACCTTTTAGGACAGCGAATAGCACATAAATATTCCGAGTAATTACAATAAGAAGCGGAATGGTGGAAAATCACTGAGTAGCGAGTCGCAATTAGTGGGCGAACACCCAACGGAAATAAATAAGGATATTACCTTCTCTGCCTCTGGTGAATAAGGATAAAAACTATATTATCGTATTGAGAATAAGATCTGTTAACTTCATTTTGCGATTTCCGCGCTCGAATTGCAAATGGACTACACAATTATTTGATGTATAATGTGTTTAGTTATTAATTTAATGACGCCTCCTTGGTACAGTGGTAAACGCGCGAGCGTAGATCCTGGGTTCAATTCCCGGTGGGGACAATAAAAAAAAATGTCTCGGTCTGCCAGGACACAGAAGGCTGATCACCTACTCGTTCATAAAGATAAAATCAAGTGAAACAGATTTATATCATCTGCCCCATACCCCAGTAGCGGACACGGGACTTCACTTTTATTAATTTAATACTATTACAATGAGATTTTGTTCATTGAACGATACAACGTAGAATAACGTGTCTTGTTACCTGTTTTATTTATGAGAACACACACTGATAATGCTAGACTACCCGTCTTCGAGTTTTTATCAATTATCCAAAAATATAGTCGTTATTTGATTAGACACAATGCATTGAAGTTAGACGATATATTGTGTATGATTCTGTATATATTGTTACGTTAATAACTGAATTGATTATTGCAGGTACGTTCGATAATTCTTAAAGATACTCCTACAAATATAAAATACTAGCTGTGCCTCGTGGTTTCACCCGCGTAAGTCCGTATCCCGTAGGAATATCGGAATAAAAAGTTGCCTATATGTTATTCCAGTTATCCAGCTGTCTACGTACCAAATTTCATTGCAATTGGTTTAGTAGTTTTTACGTGAAAGAGTAACAAACATCCATACATCCATACAAACTTTCGCATTTATAATATTAATAGGATAATTACGATAATTAAACAAGTGCTTTAAATTCTTAAACAAATTCCCTTTCCTCTATGTTACATACATTGGCGTTTTAATATTAGCAAAGAAAAAAGTATGACACAAATAAAGTAACATGTGATTAACGATACAATTCATTTGATATCACAATAACGGATCGCTACATCAATTATGAATGTTACATAATTGCCATAAAGTTTCTCAATGTAATTATATAAATGTGAGCGTAGGACGATCAAAGTATAAGAAAAGATGGCACACGGGAATCGGCTATGATTGCGTTGGGGACTGCAGTATGCACGCACACCAGTAAACATTTAAATATGTATTATAAGAACCTAAAATTCCTAAAGCACACCTATGCTTTAGGAATTTTACTAACACACACACACACACTAACCTTAGTGAACAATTTGGTTATATGGTTATAAACATTGAAATAAATTTCATGTTTAATTGTCGTTTTATTTATTTGCCTAAATTACCATACTAACTCGTAATCAAATTTTATCCAGATTGGCTCAGTAGTTCTTGAAATTAAGATTAGGTTCAAGCAAGAAAACTAATAAACAAACTCTTCAACCAAAATATATTGTTGATATGAGTATAGATATACAATTTTTTTTATTATTAAGTAGTCTGTCCAGTAAAATGTTTAAAAGTAGATATACCTTTATAGATAGTACCTTTTGAATAATTTTCTTTAATTTTTCATTCATTTTAGTCTCTATGAGATGATCATATTTTGTAAATAAAAACTTAGAATTTTTTATTCATATAACCAAGTGTTTCTGGAATGCCCATTTTTATATAATTCTTGATATTAAATTTCATTTCAAATCTGTATTCGATTTGCGTATTTACACAAATGAAATAAAAATACATCCGTTTGAAGACAGATTTCCAATCGAAACTTTTACTCCTATACAAATCGTACTAATGAAAAGGTGTATTTTAGTTTTCGTCGTAAACATATCAACTTAATAGTATTTGAGAAATATAAAATACCTGCACGTTATTTATATATTATATATTGAAGTAGAATTATTCGGTATGAAGAAGGAAAAATGTCATGTACACATATTTGTAATGTTTTATAGAGTAAGTAAAATGAATAAGTACATAATAAGTTCAAACTTTTAACAAAATCCGTTTTTTCTGTATTATTTTTATTTTTAATTAACGTTTCAAAAAACGATCGAGGTTGTTTCTTCGACTACATTTTTTCGTTTTGCTACTTAGTAGTTTATTTCCACCGATTGGCGTGTTTCGTTTGTTTTTAATGCGAAAGAATTACTAGATGTGAAGACATAGATGGTACCTGAGTATCTATTTGACAAGATGTTTCAAATATAGCTTCATTTCTATTTCACACAATTATGCTATTGATTAAAAATAGTCTGAGGCAAGCTTTCAATAGATAAAGTTAGATATGTACGTCAGCATGAGATATATTTCCATTCATCTGAGTAATAACACAAACAAATTTACTTGAAAGAACTACTTAGAATATTAAGAAAGCTAACAAATTAGTCGGCATCTTCGATTTACCAGCGTAGCGTAGGCACTCAGATATTTCTACTGATACTTCAAAAAGATAACCATTATTGCCTTGCCTTGCTTCAATTTTTATTCAACAGTCTCTGACGCTTCCCTACACTAAAACCCGTTCCTTGTTACTCGATTTCTGCATTTCGAAAAAGCGTAAATATTTTCCTCTTGAGTGCTTTCCTATCGCTAAAGAATTCAATGGACGCTTTGCAGTCCTGAATTTTTAATTGCTTAAATATAAGAGGCACGTCCGACTCAACATAACTATCGGCAATTTTCAAGTTTATTTCGGCTCGTTCCGATGTTGCGATATTCGCAATACTTTTGACAGTGACCTATACTGGATGATAAATAACAAAAAAGGTATGGCTTGGATATATTCCAACAATTGACAAAAATATTTTTAAAATATGTCCCAGCAACAATGGCAAACAGTTAACGGTATTTTGCCATTTATATGTGCCAGTAACACGCCTATTATATATGAAAGGAACTGATAGTATCGGGAACTGACAGCCCTCAAAACATACATTTCTCTTAATCGACCAACTTTTTTCGTTTGCCGTTTATGTAAGCTTTTTTTAACCTTATGGAAGCAATATTATGAAAACGTTATGTAAAATTACTTGTTTTAAATTAACGAAATGTACGAATTTTGAAATAGTAGACAACTTGTTAATGAACGAAAAATAATATTGAATAAATTGACGTGATTCCAAAACTACCATCAATATTAAAACAATGAAAAAAGAGCCTTTATCTCTAAATCCATTTGAAAAAACATATTGAAAACGATATCAATCCCTTTTATTTCGTTGCACTGCATAAAAATTGAAACATATTTCGATTTCTAGTAAAGCTAAGTACATTCGGGGCTTTTTTCTGTACATTTTTTTCTTTTGTAAGAGATTGCGCTAAGTGATCACATTTCGATATTAAACCATTTGCCGAAGGCCGGTGCGGCTACGTATTTCATTTTACTGAGTGTCTGACGTAAGTTTTGGAGACTTGCTTTTTGTCCGAATTATTTTCCAATTCCTTTTGTTACGTCTAGTGTCAATTTTGTTGTCTCCTTTCCTTCCGGCTATTGTTGAACGTAATGTTAAAATTTGCCCTTTTATAGTTTGTATCGAGAGTCACAGTTTCGTGTGCCCCTTGCAGTACCTACTACCTTTTATATCTCAAGTAAGTCTAGACATGATTTAATATGATTGAATTTTATTGAATGTAGATTCCCCGGCGTAATACGAAGCAATAAATAGCAATAAAATTAAATTGTGATCACCTCAAAATTCAATACTGTTTTTACGTTTAATAAAATAAATAAAAGTAAATCCTATCCTACTATCCTATCCTGCTATATCCTACTAATATTATAAATGCGAAGGTTTGTAAGGATGTGTGTGTGTGTTTGTTACTCTTTCACGCATAAAGTATTAAACCGATTGCAGTGAAATTTGGTACGTAGAGAGCTGGATAATTGGAATAATATATAGGCAACTTTTCATACCGATATTCCTACGGGATATGGACTTACGCAGGTGAAACCGCGGGGCGCAGATAGTTCAACATAAAGTACTATAATAATATAATAATTCAACATAAATGTATTGTTATATTATTATAGTTCATATCTGGTTGGTAAATCAATCGGTACCATATTTCAGTTTATACGTACCGCCTCAATAAATGTAACAAAGATGATGCTAGCCGAAATAATTTTCTCAGTCCGGCTAGCGCCCATCAGCACGTTAGCCATATTCAATTCCTGTGGGCCTAACATTGGACACGAATAGTTCTGTTCGATATTCTGGGTACCAAGAGTGAAATTTATGGGATCAGTGGATGACACAGCGCAGACTTACCACGCATGTGTAATTCCCATTTGTTTTACTCAACGGTGCTGAGTGATTCTACAACCCTTATAGATCTTTAAGACAGATTACTATGTCCTATTACATTACGACAATTTTGGTATGTTTCTTAGCAATTCATAGTTATGTTCCTTCGTTTCTTTATAAGGAATGTTTTAATGTTAATTAAACATTGTAAAATGTGTCTTAATTGTAACGACGCTAAGTCGCATTTATTTCTCGATTGCATTCATTTCTTCGCTAGAAGTTTGCAAGCATTCCCAGAGTCTTGTAACAACATTCTAGAATTGAAAGTTGTGAGATGCTTTACCGAAGTTTCTTTCGCTATACAACTTCACTCATTAACTTCATTAACAAGATCTGAGGTCAATATTTTTATGTTTTCCGCTCGTTCTCAATATTCTCTATTCGTAATTTACTTTAAGCCCAGTTCGACAACTGAGTCGACAAAAATATTCAAGGAACGCTTTGAATTTCCATGTTTTATGTTAACGCAAATAATTTAAGAACTTGTGAAAACTTCGCTCTCTTGATTAACAGAGCTCAATTAGGTGATTCAAGTTCAACATTTTACAAAAGCGCTTCACAGCGATTGTTAAGCGATGTTTGTTGGTTTACACAGAGAGCGTTATGGAAATCTTGACTGAACCCTCCCCTTAGATTATTTATAAAACATTTTAATTTGGTGGAGTGCTGAAAATAAAGGACCATAATCATATTTCGCGGAATTCAGGATAAATAGCGGCTCGTTTCTACTCAAATTTTCAAATTTTAAATATTGCAATGTACTTCGTCGAACTGCAGTGCGGGCTCTGTAAATTCCATTTAGCTAAATAGCTTTTGAGAGAGATAAGAATCTAGCCATACAATACTTCCCTGCTTCGAGCGCGAAACTAAGAAAATTGAAAACAGAGTCGCCTAGTGGGACTGCAACGTCGATGGTCCGATTTCAGGAAACCTGAGATTTCAATTACTACCCTCGTAAAAATTTAAAGTCGATAAACACTCGAGTTTCATTCGGACAAAGTTTTTCTGCGATACAATCCCTTCAGTCTGGCAATCTTGGTTTTAATAAGTATATAACGTTGCTGAGATGTACCTGCGAGAGGTGGATTTACATAATCATTACCATATCTGGCGCACTGGCGCGCGTATTATGCCCGAGAGGTTAATAATGCTATTTTCTCGGCACGTTTTCACGTCGCTATTTGAAGTTATCGACCCACTTTATCTGCCTCGTCATTGTAACTAGCCACTCAAGGAACTCCGCCTCGCCCCTGTACTGCAAAGGTTACAATCTAATTTGATAGGCTCCAGAATTTTCTATTACAGCATTGATTTATTTTTTAATTCAAAAGATTTCCGCTTAACATCGTTCAACTCTTTGATTCATGCCACAGTTTAAAACCATTTATAGATACATAGATTAAGAATTTGGATATAAATGTCTTGCTACATATTATTATTATGCTGGTTATTATAAGTAAATTACGGCATAGCTTGTAAGAGTTACTACGTAAACACATTTTACCCGACAACACTGCAAGGAGGATTATGTTTGATATTTAAAAAAAAAAATCAATA
>NC_052121.1:6754151-6782517 GCF_012273895.1 Zerene cesonia | reverse complement strand
ATACGGTTATAAATATTCTTGTCCGATGAAGCTGCAGAAGTTTAGGTTATTTACTATACTATAAAGGGGTAGCGCGTTAATCATAAAATTGCAATACCTCATTTACAATTTATACAGATATTAGACAAATTCTCAAGTACCAGCTTTTCGGCCGGGATTTGCTCTCGTAGATAAGAAATAAGATAGACACGCCCAGGTCTAACATTATTTCCTTTCGCGGGTCTCAAATACCGTAGTACCGTTATACCAAATTTAATTCATCTGAATCGGTTCAGTGGCTTATGGCTGAAACAGTAACAGAGTAACAAAGTTACTTCCACATTTACATTATTAGCAAGGATTCATATATAGAAGATTAACTCGAATTCAGACGAACCGTCCAAAACACTAGCAAAACTTTATTTCAAAAATGAATCTTATTATTATCATCGGCAGTCTATTACAATCTGAGCTGTAAAATTAATCATAATAATCTCTCGGGAAAGTATGAAAAACGGCTATTCTAATTCAGAAATCCTTTGTTATGGTTAAGCTTGCTAACGGAGTCGGCCAGAGGCTTTCCGGCAGCATCGAATTTGCATAATATCGAAATGGCTCGATACACCTACTGCTCATTAGCTTCGTGATCGGCTTACGCTATTGAATATTACAGGTGCAACTCGATAGTGATATTGGTTTCGATTCTGTTGTCAAATGCATATTGTCGAGTTGAATATTATCAAGTTACTAAGCCACACTTACTCGTACGTCCGTCGGGCAAATTATTGCTTGCTTAGAAATCATTTTTCACCATCCAGGCGTAAATTCTCTTGATTAAATATATTGAACTAGTAACAACGCAATTTTTTTATTATATTCGTTTTTAAATACTAAAAGTCTAATAATTATTTTGGCAACTATATCTGTTTTAAATATTAGAATTGCGACAAACAAATTGTAAGCTATAATCTGATGCTCTTAGCGCAGGATTTGCTCATCCTTAAATAATATTCTTATCGATTCCTCGTTGTAAACCTGCTATCAACCAATGAGTTGCGTCAAGTTGCATAAACAGCTGTTATTACTGAGGAATAAACATAAGTATTTGCGTAGCACTGAAACGTCAGCGATACGGATCCTCAGAGCTCATTAACGTAATTGATCGGCTTTCCGCTAGCCCAGAATCAATCGAACGTCCTACCATTGATTTGCATTAATTACGGTACCGAATGTCACATATCGTACGTTCTCATAAAGCAAATGATTATTTTGATGGAGTCCACTTTGCGCTGATTATGAATGATCACTGTAGATATCATATAATATTGAAGCTTTAATCAAGCAAATATTTAACATAAACCGGATAATAAATAACATGTACGCATTCATAGGCTTTACTTACTTCTGTTACATTGATTCAAAAATCTCTGCTCAACATTCTGAAATGTCATTCACATATTTTGATATGATTTATTATGAAATTAAAAGTTGTGACACATTGGTTGTTGTGAGTATAAAATTTGCATTCACGTCATTTGTAGCGAAGACAAATACAAGCTAAATGGAAATTGTCGGTTGCCAAAAAGATAATACGGATTCAAAATATACCGTATTTTAATATCGAAATCTGCTTGCAAATGCGAATGCACCGTCAAAAGCAAAGAGGAGCAATCAGACGGCGAATAATTCTTCCGTACGATTAGGACGCGATGTTTTGGCACGTCGTTCAACAAATAGAACGTCGTCGCAGTCCGCAAGGCGGTCCGCTACGTTGCAATTTCTTGAGGTACCTATCTAGAAAAAACGTCGAGATTGGCGTACAGCAGCGGAGTCTCGGGGTGTCGACCGTCGAATCGCCGCGTTGCAACACGAGATTGTGCCGTCAGTTTTGTTTGCTCTTACCGTCTTATTTCCGTACGGAATATTTTTGTGAAAACAAAATTGTTATTTGCAAATTGCTCTGAATATTACCTTATTCTACTGGTTTAAAAAGAACCCATTCTCACGCTTATCTGCAAACAAGATATCTACGAACGGGCGGAAACTACTGTGCGAGTGCGTAGTGTGAAAAAATATATTTTCAAACGAATGAAGTCAGCGCCAGTCGGTAGTTAAATAGCTCGTTCTTATTCTTGAAAACGTACCCTAACTTAATAAACGACAAGAGTAGGAAGATTCGCGTGAAAGTTGAGAGCGTATGCCATCATGCAAATTACGGTAGATTTATCATAAGACGTCTCTGTAATTGCGACGTGAGAGATACGGAGAAAGCCAGTGTGCTGAAAAAAGGCAATTAAAAGGATATAGTGGAGCGGTCGGTTCGTGATGCGGCGTCGGGAGAGGAAATACCCGGGAGTGACGTGCTTCGTGCGTGCGTCTTCACCCCAGCCAACACGTAAAGGGCGGAGAGCAATATCATAGACTACATGGTAGACGGCGCAGAACATCCGTTTGCGTCACTATTGCACTTGAAGCTTTACAAAGCTAAAAGCAATACAGTTATTTGATTTAAGTCGGGTGTGTACCGCCGCCTTCCGCAGGATTGTGTTTATACTGGTTTGGCAGATGTCAAAGTTGTATATTTTGAAACAAAAGCTCGACGTTGTTTGCGTTGTCTGTTTTCAGACGAGAGATATTAGTTGCATCTAGCTTTTATGTTATTGGGATTTAGCCCGCATTTCGATATAATAATGCTTCAGTACAGCGATGGTTTCAATCAATTTTATTAAGTATTCTCATTTCGTTTACTATAATATTTATTCTTTCATATATATTATATATATTCTATTTAATAATATGTGTATAATTATGATATATATTATATATATTGCAACATCTGATAAATCTCAAACCCCTTTGTTTTTGTTCGTGTAAACTTTTACAAGTGTTTATGAATAGCCTTTTTATTTCTTACCACTAGTATGAAAGGTCACTCGGCAAAAACTCCATAGTTGTATTTAAAATTATTATTGACATTTATAAGTTGATAAAATTAGATGATGTGATATTAGAAAGTAGTGACTGACTATTACTTCATAACAATTTTTTGTTCGAGAATCATTCTTAAATCCTTTATCATCTCAAAAAAATCTCCTTCAAGTAGCAGAAATATTAAATAAACTTGAAGATACAAACTCAGTGAAGTTTATATAGGCTATTTGCCAAATCCTAAAGCTTTTAAATCGCGTTAAAGTAATGAAACAAAAACGCACGGATTTCTCGCCTTGCATTTTTATGAACTGAAAAAGAAAACCGTTTTAAAATTAATCTACTACTGTAAAACGTTTTCTTCGTTTCTTTTAAACGGTGTATTAATAATTTGTAGCATTTTTCTGCTAATATAAAAGTTTAATATTCTGTTTACAGTTTCCGTCTTGCGCTCGTAAAGAAATGATTCTCAAGTTCGTCGACAAATGCAACGTTATGAATTACGTTCGAAATGAAAATATTATATTACGTACTTTCGGCTGCCATTAAAATCAAATATTAAAAACAAGAAAGTTCTGTTTATTATTGAAATGGAAAGAAACAAATTGCAATGTAAATCAAAATTATGTTAACTGAAAATAGTGTATTCTTGTTGATCTTTTAATATTTTTTCAAAAATTCTTATAAGATAAAAGTGAGACATGTGCTGCTGTGAATTGGTGTTATATGAAGTTGATGACAGAGAGTATTTAATAATAATTAATTCCTAGAATTACATTTATTTATATGTGACCTATAATTGATGAATTAAAAAATTTATTGTTTTACGAGTAAAATATAAATTTACATTATATTATCAATATCACTAAGTGGTTATTTTATCAAAATCAATACGAACTGTGAGTAAACATAATTAGTTAATAATTATAATATTTGCAGCTACAAAACGTCAAAAAGCACCAACACAAATTGCTGATGAAAATATCATGTATGTATTTAACACACGCATTTCGTGCGGACCCTAGTAAAAATTACATTACATTGTTTCGAAAAGCGGATGCGGTCAGCAAACTGAATTTTGATACGGATACCGGGGCTAGCTGCCCTCAGTTTTTAAGCCCAAAATTTCTAACCACTCGTTTAATATTTAATGGCACCCTTGTCTAGAATATTAACCGGTCCCGAAATACAGCCGCCGAGCATCAGTTACGTACAATTTTTAATCGCTCGGACAACACTTGACGTGTGGTCGTGATGGATGGCAGGAGAACGGGGGTCACGTTTTGTCGTTTTATTAATACTTAAATTGGCCGCTGGTGACGTAGAAAAAATGTACCCTAAACTATTCTCCTTCAGCCCGAAATTCGCCGGGAATTTGGGAAAAATGATGTGTGTTTTCATACTTCTCTCTTTCGCGTATTTCAATTGAATACTGAGATTTGGAATAGAAAAACAACGAAAAAAATATAACTTTATATTTTTCAATGTAGGTACTTAAAGTCTGTCTTTTACAATGTAATAAAAAAAAATCTATTCATCTAAACAAAAGCAACTTCTCTACATTGATTTTAAATATATAATATTGTTTATTTGATTTTGGAAAAATAGTTTTTTATACATATATGCATAATAACTACAAAAATCGCAAAATTACATGACAGATTACTAAACTTTAAACCCAAAGCTGTATAGAATGTAGACATAGGTCATTTCCTCCAATACATTGTCTAATAACCATCGTTGCGTCCAAGGCGCTCACAAGTAAGACAGCTCGGGTAAGGTTAATGGGGTGTCATCGAATATGATGGCCTGTCCGCCTAGCGAGTTACTGGCTCATCAGGACTACATATGATATTGACTTTATATTAAGCTTCGATGATATATTGGCATGAAATATGGAAGGGTTTTTAGTTCGATGCTATTAAAAGTGGTGGCGTTTTTGTAGTTTGAGATTGTTTGAACTTTTCCTTTCGTGGCTTTGTGCATGATGGATTTGCAAGCGTTTTTAAAAATCGCATTGTAATAATTGAATTTAAGGATTATAGCTTCATAATTCCTTGTATTTTTTCTTTGTTCCTGATATATATTATTTTTGTGTGTAATCTATAGTCGTAAAGACAATTACGATATTGAGTAAAGCATAGAAAAATTAAAATTTCTAGAAATTAAATACCCATTTACAACATTTACAACATGACTTGAAAAAAAGGAGTAATTCATCAGTTCCACTGAAAATTTTTTTTGTATGTTACTCCATAACTATTTACTGACTAAACCGATTTCTACGATTCGTTTTATTTGAAAGTTGATGCCTGCCGTATGGTCCCATTCAAATTTGGTCTAGACCTAACAACTTGAAGGCGGTTCAGTATTTTGTTAAAACAATTATCTGTTACTCTAAAAATAACAACATCCACATTATTTTAATGTATACTTGACACTCGTAATTATTTCTTCTTCCTCTAAAGGTTTATGTTCACCATACTCAAACGCAATTTCTTACATAATCTATAGAGGACTTGACATGGGGTTAGATTCAGTCAAACAACGCGATACAAACTCAGGCTCGTCGTGTGCGTTGCCGATAACACTTTAATGATTGATACACTCATACGTCTCTGTTCAAACTAATGACAGGGTGACGGAGGTGACTTTATTAGTTGAAGTTAATAATTAATATTGCTATTATTTACGTTATAATAGAACGTTGTAATGACTGGCGTTATGCTATAGACGGTGATATATGTTTGTAAGAAGTATTTGTTCATTGGTTTTAATTGAGGGTATCACTTAAGTATAAGCATCGTATATATTTTTGAATAAAATGAAAGTAAAGGTAAAAGAATTGCAGAATCGTGCCTTTTAGTGAGGTTTATTAATATGTTTATCTCGTACCTCATGAATCTTAAATAATGCATTGGTTTGCATATTTCATCGAATATGTACCCATTACCTCCGCGTTACAGACGAGGTGAATTATAGGTGATAAAAGTTCAACTCCAACTTTGAAGGTTTCTACATTATAAAACACTTTTAGGGTTTTTAAAATGCATTTTATTCGTGTAGAATACCCGTGACCGCGCTCGCTGTAAAGTGCTCGAAACTTCAGATTGAATAATAATGAATAAATCGCATTTTGATACCTTAAGTGCGTTAGTATTCCTGTATATTATGTATTTTCTTTATGTCTATTTTATCATCGCCTATATCTCTGCATAACTGTAAATAGAAAAGATTTTTGTATATCTGTAATGTATAAACTCAAAAAGTAGTAAACTGATTTTGAAAATTCTTTCACCAGCATTTCCTTTCCAATATTCGTCACTGACAAAGGCTTTTTATTTTTTGTTTTTATTTCAGTTGAATCCTGGCGGAGCGAGCGGATATACCCACATATAAAAGCGCATCAACATATAGTTATATAGCATCCTAACGCAATTAGCTCAGCCACGTTGTTAGTGCAGCATTCGTCTATGCAAAAGGGGCTTAATTTCACATAATATTAAACAAGTTATTCCTCATGCATAGCATGATGTGATCGTGACCTAAGAACACAAGGTAGAACTATGTTACTGCGGCGCTGGCACACCTGATCTGACTGTCAATGCAGTGCAACTGCACGCAAGGGAATAATTTCTGCGCTTTGCTTCCATTCTCGCCGGTTTTAATTTCCTTTGAACAAGCGAGCGCTGTTTAGGTACTTAGATTACCATTAATATCACTTGTTATACGTTGATTGCGGTATAGATTTGTCGGAGCTTAGATCGGACCCTCTAGTGTTGTTATTTATAGAATAGCTACGTAGATTGCATGTTGGTTGAATATCACATGGAAGTAGTTAAAAATTATTTGTTTACAATCAAAACAAGCAATTTTGTTTTTAACTAAACTCTAGAAATAAACTCAAATTGTCATTAAAACATATTATTAATTCAGACTTGTTCATTTTATTTCCGGAAAACAATTTCGTTCGAAATTCATCGTTCAATAATCACAGTCTACGTAGAACCCTTATAGGGGTCTATTCTAACAATTAGTGCAGAACTTAAGAGGTAAAATCTCGCTGTAATGAAGAAAGTATACAATTAATACTACCAAGCTACAATGAAGCGAGTATTAATTAAAGTGTATTGCATAGTATAACTACGAACTTAATCTGAGTGGAGAAAAAAGGCTATTGAACACGTAAAATGTAAAAGAGAAATAAGAAACATGAAGTGTAAAAGATTGCACTTGGCGCGTTGAAGAATTGTGTTTTAGTATTTAATTGAAAATAATACAACTATAATTTGTTTTTGTGTAAATTAATCAAAGTATACATGATCCAAGTGTCTGCACGTTATGGAAATTATTCCATAACGCTAGAATTTTTAATAAAATATCGATTAAAAGATGAAAGCGGAATTTTTTGCGTAATTTATTACATGATTCGCAACTCTTAACTTAGCGAGCGAGTTTCAATTTATTTTATTAAAATAGTTAAAGGCGTATAAAAGCTTCTCATATGACGTCGAGTATTAAGGTAATTGTTGACAAGAAGTATGTTAGGAATTCATAAAATATACGAGAGAAAGGCAAGTTATAAGAAGGTCCCAACATGATTAAATGCAATTTCTTTACAAAGTATGCTCCGCTTTCTATGTGGAACTTTTGCTTTCAAGAGCGGTTTCTAAACTCGATGTGAGAGCGATTGTGGAGGTATTAAAAGGGTGAACATTTTAGTGGCGTCGAACCACTCAGAGGTGTGGTATATATTAGTAATATAGATAAGGATTAGTAGGGAGTTCCTACTCCGCTCTAACCATCCGTTTTCTGGAATTACTTTTAAAGTCTTGTTATAATATCAAGTAGATATATGAGTATTTTATTAGATTATACTTTTCGTTTATTTAGATCATAGTTTATGTGACCTTTTAAATTTAGTTCTTAATCGTCTCAAACATTCATAAATGTAGTAATAAATTATTTAAACATTGCTCATGTATTACACTGAAAATTGTATAAATCTCGCTAAAGAATTGCGAGCAAAATAAGCTTCGTTATGAAAAATATGGGCTTGCATAATTGCTGGACGCAGTAATATGTACGTGGTGCGCTAGTTTCCCACCTCATCCATAAAGATCCAACTTCATCGATAAGGGAAATCAGCTAAAATGCCGCTCGCCGTAATGAAGGTAAGTTAGTGGAATGATGAAACAGATGTTAGGAGTGACTTATGGGCGGCTCGGAGCTCATAACTACCGTCCAGCGGCGCATAAGTCGCGCGACCGCAAACTGAAGCTGCAGCCGACGCCGACGCGCCGCTACTCGCATTATTCACGACTATGTTATATATCTCGTATTTTACCTTTAATTAACGACCCACTATTGGACTTAGCTGAGCGACATTTTATGGCTCTTGTTGGACATAATTGTTCATTCGCCGCTCCGCAATTAATAATCTTCAGAAATGTGTGCGTGAGAACGAGGTGTGGATTTACCTGGAAATTTGCGGCAAAATTGTTACACTAAAGTTTATTGTATTACATGACGTTATTGTTTAAAGCGTTTTAGTTGTAATGAACTGAACGAAGCGCGAGAAATCTACACAAAAACCGAATAGCATTGCCTTGCCACTATGTTAATGTGAACAAAAATCTGTTCGGCTTCCTACGAAATTAAATAAGTTTGTTAAAAAGCAAGTAAACGAAAATCACTTGAACGTAAGCACTGTTACAGAATAAAATTTGAACACTTCTCTGGTGAAAATTTTTAATTGTACATTGGAAGTTTTAACGAGCGACTTACCGCGCAAAAAAAAACGTCACTACGCTTTCGTGTTTCTAGACATTCAAAGCACCTATTGCGAGGTGTTATCGCATAAAAAGCCTACGATTTCATTAAACTCTCCCTAATAGTTACATGGAACTTTGTTATTTGGCTGTCAGTCAGCTTTTAAAGCCCGACAACAAAGTTAAAACGAAGTAATTAAAAAAGAAAACACAAAATACTTAGGAAGTCGGAAACTCGGCTTTCTTCACTTAAATTACTCGCGATTACACCGACAAAACGTTTTCAGGTTTTAATCATACTCCTGAGCCCGCGGACCATGTATGATAGCGTAATGACTTTATAAAAGGCGTTGCGTAATTTTAAAGGAACATTCTCTCCTATAAAATACATTTTTATTCAACATTTGATTTCTTAAGAATTGCAGATAGGAAATAATTTTAATAACGTTAATAACAATAATGTAGACAGAGCGTTTCAATTTCCTTTTCTCATGATGACATCGACTCTGAAGATTTCACAACCAACCGAATGAACTGTTATTGTTTTACGAATACAAATTAAGGTTATTTCGATAGAAACTGTCTCTACAAAAAATAAATATTCATCAATTGCAGTATTTTATTTTCTATGGAATGTCAGTTGACCACCATTATGTCATGTTGTCACCGCTTATGCAGCGCGCACTGTATTTTTACCGCCATACCCGAAGGTTTTGTGGAGAAAGTGCGAAGTCGATTAGTGTACACGCTCCCCTACAAGCACATAGTTTACCAACTACACTTGGTGTGGTAGGTGGCGGGTTTTTCCTCAAATATCTTACCCGTAAGGAGAGTTGGAACTACTTCTGCAAAGTCCATTAAAGAGTATAAACTCGCACCACTGTGATTACAAATACTACCGATTTCGGCGACCATTTCGGGCTCGATTAGTGTTTTAATTGAATTTGTACTGAACTTTGAGTGGACACGAGCTTTGATAAAGGGTCTTTTACGTTTATTTTTATAAAACCTAATTTGTATAAAATGGTCGATAAATTTTTAACGCTCGATATTTTCAATTAAAATTCATTGTAAAAAAAAGACGTTTTATTTCCTTTGTAATGCACTTTTTTATTTAATTATAAATAAATCTAAGAAAAGCAACACAGTAATGGTTAACTCTACTCTATCTCGAATTTAAGAGCTTGAAGTTGGTAATATATAATGTAAACAAGGGAACAGCATATAAATATGTAACTGGAGGAAACGTTGACGTCTGCGTTCCGCCGCGACAGTGCGGAAACCGCGTCAATTAACTTGGCCACGATGACATATTAGCCTTTGTTCTCTCCTCGCTTCCCATTGTAAAATATAACTACGTATTTATTGATGACAAATTAGAAGAATCGAAAAGCCAACAAAGCGATCGCGCCTCACGAACTCCCTTAAGTCACAAAGTCTAGCAGTCATTAGCCAAATGTTTAACAATTAAATTTCTTGAACCGATTCGAAATTAAATAGATCTACTGTGAAAATAAAAAGTTAGTTACTGACAATGTCAAACAAAGAAGATGAAAAAAGTTTTTTCTTCCAATTCCATTTTCCCCCTCGATTCCTCTTTCAGTCTCTTAAAAGTTTTCAAAATAAGAGGTTTTTGCGAGAGTCTCAATTATCGATAAAGACGATATTAAAAATTCGTTTGTTTTGTTCTTAGTTTGCGCCTGAAGAACGATGTCCCCTTTTTTCTATTGTTTGCATTAGAAGGAACGCAGACGCGGCGGCGTACGATAATCACGAATTTGAATTTCAGGCCGCAAGCGTCGGGACAAAACCATCCCATTTTGCGCATCGTTTATCGTTGCGATTAATTACACTTACCAAAAAAGTTATCATTTTCCTTCCAACAAAATTACACAGGTCAGCGAGTGGAGCATTCGTTGCTGTTATAGACGCCAACAGTCTAACGTCAAGTAGCGATATCGGGGTGAGATCAATAGAACACGATAATTTACATACATAGGCGCCGTTCAGTAGTACTGTGATGAAGGAGCATGCTCCAAATTTATTCGTGAGCATTATAGTGTACCTAACATGTATGAGGTAGTACTCCCTTAATGTATTCATGTAATTCGCATAGCCGGCATCCCCTTTGACCGGCCACGCAACACCGCACGGGCTGCCCGGATGGAGTAATATAACGTGATGTTTTAAAACCATCCATCACGTTTAATGTCCATATAAAAGAAGGAGCTAGCGTGCCGACTCTTTCCGCGGTTTTGTTTTTAGATTCACTGTACTATCACAGACTGTATTTCAATTATCCCGCTGACAATATCATCGCTTCATTATCGACGGTTTAAGGTAATAAACATTTACTCACAAAATCCCTGCTTACAATTTATTTACCAGATGCTACATACAATTTTTACATGAAATATTACAAAAGTCTTATTTATAGCTGTACAAAAACATCGGACCGATAAGCTTTGGATTCGAAGTCTTAACATTAATTTATTGGCACGCAAAATCCACGCACAGATGTTTGGGTATTCGTAGATATTTTCCTATCGTAAAATTGTTAATATGAAGCGACCGAATCACCTTTCCCTTTCACGATAATTTGAATTGTAAATCGAACCTTCTCCTTCCCTAATGCATTCAAACTAAAACCTACACAAAATGAGACGACACCTTCTCCACTGGATTCAGATTAAATCAGAGTTATGAGTGTTTGTAAAAACGACGCAATGCACGTGAGGTATCATCTGAAACCAAATTACATTAGATGCGGTCGACCCCTTTAGTGATAGGTCATACCGCCTGAATCTACAAAGCTTTTGAATTAATATACAAACATTCAAATGAAAAGCTGCTTTTAACTTAGTATTACGAATTTTCTTTATAAACTGGCATAATGTAGTGGTTAGTTTTTCATACTTATAAACAAATACAAATTGTTCATATAGGTAGGAAATCATCTCATTCACAGCGCGTCCCCTAGTATTCCCATTATCTAGGAAATTCGTCAGATAGAATTGTCTGGAGCGGAAATTGTGCATTCAACTAAGGAAGTTTGTTTGAAGCGCAAAGTAATATAATAAATTTATAAATGTAAATTGTGCAACACTATTATTTTTGTTCATCTTTAGAAAATACGCTTCGCAAATATTTTTAATGCAGTGAAATTGTTGTAAACCTTTATAGTCTAGTATGATATTCGTTTTATACAGGTTTATCAAGTTTGTTAGAGGGATTTCATCCTTATATATGACACTAACGATCGATGCAATAGAAGTACGGTGTGACATTTTAACATATTTTACTTCGTGAGTTCGATTCCCGGGTATGATAAGGGAATTTTTAAAAATCCTTAAATGTAATTTCTTGATTTTAATAAGTGATACAATGTTTCTCTTGAGTCTCATTTCCTATCTAAAATATTAAGGTACTATCCCTTCAGGTATTACAATATTCCGACCCGTATATGGAATAATTATATCAATTATATTCTGTATAAAAATACTCACGTTACGTACGATTCAATATGCTATTCAAAATACTACATTGCTTTGAATAAAACCCGTTGGCGTGTGAAAAATAAACAAGGAAAAACACAAGCAAGTAATATTCATTAGACGAGTTACACAAATTATAATAAAGTTAAGAGATGAGGGAAATAGACTAAATTCATAATTACGCGATTCAATCAGCCCGGCGCGTCCAGGGCACGGTCGGTCTCAAGATCACAGCCCGCATACTAAATTATTATCCCTCACTTATTTATGCATCATAAGCCAACATCTTAATAGCGAGCAAGAGTTATGTCCAGCCTAAAATAATATTTTGTGTAAATGTTTGAAAATAAACAAGCGGTGTTAACCAGGATTTCACATTGAACAATATGTCGTTAGTTTGCTGTAGTATCGCAGTGAAAATTTAATATCAATGAGCTTAATAAAGCTTGGCTCCTCGGTTTATGTTGTACCGCAAGGATGGAGTGATATGATTCGCTTACCTTAGGATGTGCTCTTCTTGGGAAGGCCACTTTGGGGTCAATCTGAAAATAAATGGTTTGCGTATTATTTATTTGTTGTTCACAATTCTATAGAGATAAATTTTTAATATGCGTCGGGGTAAGTTCAATTCCGTAATCATATTTATGGATAGATTTGAAGGAAAATATAATTACTTAATAAAGTTGTAGTTTTACACATATTATTAAAATAAAGGAAAAATTATTGGTGTTGCATTTTTTTTGTGGAAATTAGAATTATCATTTGGGCGATGTGCAATTATCAATAATATATGTACAGATTAGGTAAAGATTTTATACGATAAAATTAGTGTGTTTTCTTATAGAAAATAAGAAATAATAATAATTACTGTAAAATAAAGACCAAACGACAACTAGTGAACGGTATTAACAAAGTTCAAATATAATTATATAATAATATCATATGAATCCATATTTTCAGACCCTCATACTTCCGTGGTACAAAAACGTTAGCTTTATCGTATTACATAAGCTGTACACCCTAACGTCGTAAAAAATCACTCAAGATTTTGCCAACTAATCACGGTGCAGGAGTGGCGCGCGTAATAAATTCCCATCGCCCTGTGCGGCTGCACTGTCCGTTCCGAAAATCCCGCTAGCAAAAAAGCATCGCAGTGAAAATCCTGCGCCGTGGTCCTGTCACTCGATTCCTCCTCTCGTCTTTTTCATGTAACCGAGCGCCACTATTTCATACGTGCCACTGTTTAAGCTCTCAGATTTTCTCTCGGCAACCAGCGGTCGCTTTGAGCCCTTTTTTTTCCTATCTCGACGCGTTTGCTGACCGTTATAAACGCAAAATATAAACCTTTGACATTTTCCAAGGAAACGTTTCATTTCTACTCGCGGTGACCATTTTGTAGAATGAGCAGTCATTTTGGGAATGTGCCGTTGTTTTAGATTTTTTGTCGTTTGATATTTTAGTTCAACAGCGTTTGAAAGCGTGTGCCAAGCATTAATCGACGTTGTGGGTAGTCTGTCTCGACTCGTGCATGATATTCAATTATTATATAACTTATATTATAATTATGCTTCGAATGCAATTACTATCCACTCGAGTGCCGTACAGTTTTGTAGACATTTGAGTGCGTTACCCTTTATGGCTAGACCACTTCATAGTTGTGCTTTAATTTGAGAAGAACTTACTCAAGTAGAGTTCTAACAAATTTCTAAAGTTCTTTTTATGTTATTCACAATAGATGCGCGAGCCGTAGGCATCCAGGTCCGCGTAATTACGTACCGAGCATGAGAGAATAATTTAAAAGATTTCGCCCAAGAGGACTGCATTATTACAATATCAGAGAAACAGCTTTACAGCATCATTCATACATTCTTAATTATTTAATTATCTTTTGAGCGCTCAGCGGAATAACGCAGCCACAGAAAATCCGACATGATTTGATTAAATTGGATTTCGTCTGAGTATTTTATTTTTATGGAAATTATAATTTTCGAAATAATAACATTTTATTTTATTTGTTATAATAGCAACGTTTAATTTTATAACGTGTTTTATTATTTCTGATCATTAAATGTAATAAAACGTTATTCTTAAGACCAATGAAAATTGTTTTATCTCGTTTGGTTATGTGATAAATAAATGAAGACGTGTTTGTTAAGAATTTATTAAACACATTTTAAACTTGCTCTATCTTTATTACCTCAATCGGCAATACATCACCGGCAGTTATTGAAAAAAATTGAAAATAAATTTATAACCATTCAAGCGAGACACGCAAGCAATTTTGTAAACGTTGTAAAATGACCGCGAAAGTATACAGAGCAAGCAGAAAAATCATAAAACCCCAGATGGTGGCGTTAAAGCGATTAAGCGGGTCGATGATAAATTTTAACGAGTTATTTTAATGGAAGCGATCGCAGTCAGTGGCTAGCCGGCAGCCTGTGTCGATAGAAAAATAAAAGGGAGCTAAAGACTGCCCCATTCTGGGTATCAGGGCATTACCTTCTGGAGCTTCAATTACTTTGAAATTATTTAAGAGTCTTTGAGTTTTCCTACTTTACTAATGAGTGGGATAATATTTCAAGGGAATTTCTCGGTTTGTTTGTGCTTTTCGCTAAATAAATTATCCCTATATTTGGTTGCTTAAATTTGGTTTTAATTAATATCGCGGATGTATATCAAATAAACAATGATATTTATCCAAAAAAAATAATAGGATTCAAGATAACCGTTATAATAAAAACATAAAATTACTATTGTTTTAAATTTCCTTCGAATATTCATTAAATTCTTTTCAATATTGTAAATCTGTATTCAATTTGAAATACAATGTAAATGCGAATGTGATTAGCGATAAAAGCACCTAAAAATAGCGCTATTAAAAATGTACGGCGAAATTATTGCTTCACATATTATTCAGCCAATGCAGATAAAAACTCGGCCAACCTGTGCCACGCAATATTGACAGCAAAACATCGATATCATATCTACGAATGTGACGTTTTGATATGGAACCATTTGCGTGATTACAATCGACGCAGTGGCGCACCCTCCTTGGCAGCCGACCTCCCCCTACCTACTACTTCCCTTGCGATAAAGATTGACATCGCCGCTTTTAAACTTCAAATTATCCTAAGTCGATGTATTTAGGCATACAAAAACATACCCTAATCGCTACGTGTTACATTCGATATTTGACAGCGGTGGAAATTTTAGCGTGTCATCGCAAGAAAAGATTGCAGGAGAAAGCACATTAGTGGGATATCACTACTGGTAGGATACGGGTATGTCGCCTCATGTACTCGCGATGGCTTCGTCGTACCGTCGATTACGTTAAATTTTATATTAAGTAAACAGTCGATATTTGTGTCGCGTGTAGTTTTTCATTGTACGGTTCATGGGTAATGCATTGAGTATCATTTTGCTTTTCCATACGAATATTGAAATGGTAATTTCCGAAACTGTCTCTTATTTCATATCGACGAATAATAAATAATTTAATAGGGGCACTTATGCAATCGAGGGAATGAATTGTGCATGTTGCAATTTTTCTGATCCTTCTTTTTAAATGCGAAAGTAACTCTACCTGTCTGTCTCTTTACGCGTAAACTACTTAATCGATTTTGATGAAATATTCTCCCATGATAGCTTGAAACCAAAGGAAGGACATTTGTATTGGGTTACTAACATTGTAATAGGTTTTATATCGAAAATCCCGCAGCAATAGGAACCCCCTGGGTTCTTCTTAAAAGCTAGTTATAACACAACATATAATAACAATAGACCATATTTATACCGTTATACAGGGCTATAACACCTAAGCTTAGTTGGTTAAAATATATATGCGGCTAGGTGCTCTTACTATATAGAACAAGGCCTTAATAACATAATCCATTGGTTGCGCAAATATCACATGAGTTTTGTCTTAATCCTACACAGCCTAGGAAAGGGTTAGTTTCCAAAAATAACTCAATGAGACCTGCTTATAATTGTCATAAGTATATCCAGTATATATAAATTTATTCTGAAGCGTGCTTTAAACATTTATAAAATAAATTTTACATAGTAAAGTATTAGCCTACCTAGAAATAAGTAAATAAAGTAGTAAGTAACGAAAAATTCCGTCGGTTTATAAATTAAAAATTGATTTCTATCTATGTTATAAGAAAAACTAGCTATCCTTGTGCCTTTTTTCGTGTATTTTTCAGATAACCCGGATGAGCCTTTCCTTATTCATACAACATTTTTCATTGATTAATTTCAACATAAAATAAATCAATACCAAATTGTATACTCTTCCAAACCAAATTGTATTCACCTTCATAACCTCTTTGCTCTTACTCAATCTCTTTACCCAAAGTTATATCTATCTATAAAACAAAATTCATCCAAATAGTTTCACTGGTTCTGGATTGACAACAAACCTAACCGACGCAGCTAATTATTACATTGCCTAGTCCTTGTATTTACTCCGAGATAAATTATATCAATTTGAAAATCCAGTAATGTTCTCAGATACCTTATCCTTAGTCCTCGATAACATAGTATATATGTAACTTCAATAAAATCATGCAAAACAATGGAATAGTAGAATTCATACATAAAGGGTTAGAGATGACCCGGTTTGATTGACTGACTATTAGTTAATATTACAATTAAAATCAAGTATTCAGTCTTTGGTTCAATCATATCTCGGCCTTGTTTCGTAAATGGTAAGTGTTAAAATCATTTGTAAATAATAAAATATCTGCCTCGGTCTGTTAAATCGTTTTAACACGATTTTTTTAGTTTTGAAATTTAAGCAAAAAGTTATCAAATACAAATATAACAAATGATTTTACCTCATCATTCAGTACAAACAATAAGAATAAAACATATTATTATAAGTGCAACATATAATATTAGTGTTTATTCAATCAATAATAAACCCGCACATTAATTAATTACAAATTTTGCAAACTTATACGCGACAGCTTGCATTACTATAGTGTTATGGCAAATTACATCTTATTAATATCTAAATAGATAGTAATATTGTATGTACGAGAGCTCCGGTGTCGATTCAGTAGCACCTTAGCATTTGAACACGATACAAATGGATTCAATGATCTCGCACGGCTATCTTGTATGCTTGCTATTTGATCCTCACAGCAACTGCACTTGATATGAAATAAACTGGCTATCGGGTTATAGAATTTATGATAAATCGGACTGTGTAATTTCGTTAGTGCTGTGTAGATCGTAGAAAATTTTGTCAGGTTATTATCGCTATCTATACTAATAGTATAAAGGGAATAAATAATATGTATGTTTCTAATGTTTTCACACAAAACATTCACCATTAGAAAGTCTGCAGTTGAGGCTAAGTAACATAGGCTATATTTGTACCACGAGCGAATTCGGGGCGAATAAATATTGTATCTATGATGGCGCTATGTGGAAACTTCTATCATAGAAATATAATCATTATCTTATCGATGGTTACATTAAAATGGTTGATTAAATTAACAATAATTCAATATTATAATAAAAACGGTCAAATGCGAGTCGGACTCGTTCAACTAAGGGTTCTTACAAATAAAAGATAAGAGAAGAAGAAAGAAAAGAGAAGCTAAAGAGCCACTGCAAAAAAAATCGTCACGCATCCATATTACGACTATGCCGACGGTTGTTTAGCCTGAATTTTATATTATTCATTGTTATAGCGGCAACAGAAATAATATAAGTATATCTATTTGTTTTTATTTATATATAGAAGGTTTCGTAGTCAAACACTGGGACACTGTTACTTAGTTTTAGCTGTGCTTCAGACCAGGCTATATATTATCTACCGTGATAATTAGACAGTTGAAAGTCAGACACGATACTATGCATATTTTGATTGTACTTTATTATTTCTAAAAAATAATAAGCAAATAATGAACCCATAAATTTAAAGGATAACCCAGAAACGTTTATCTTGTTAATACTCAAGCACAACCATTTAATAGGAAAAAGTATACAAAAATTCCCATGTCAGTAAGTTTGAAAGAAATTCAAAAATCGAAGCTAATCATTTATGAAGCCTCTACTTAGTTACTACAAGGAATATCATACAAAAGGATAATATAGCCTACTCTTAATTGATGTGCTTGGTGTATCTAATACTTGGGTATTTGAAAAGAATTTAAAGCACACATTAAATGCATTAACAGTTAACTTAACCATTATACTAAAATAGCTTTCAAAATTAATTTAAAATTTAAGCCTTTGCATTTCGATACTAATGTTTGAAGCTAAACAATGTTTTAAGATATTTCAGGAAATTCACATTAATTGTTTGACATTTTAATGATGGCACGTGATCATGGGAGCAATACGCGGAACTATTAGAAGCAATTAAAATTAATTGCATTCGCCGTATTGAAACTATGGGTAAAGCTTAATGAAACTAGCATTCAGAACATGCAATTTCAATCAGCAGGCGTGTTGTAAAATCTCGATAATTAACACACGTCACACGGGCGGTGGCAAGGACAAGAAAGTTTAATGACGTGCACTAGACGCGGTAACAGAATTTATTTACGCGCAGACGGGCGTCGCATAAGTGCCGGTCGCTTTAAGTGGGGACCGCATCATTTGCCGCTCAGTCTGCGACGCGTACTGTAACTCCTCCTAATTGGAACGAATTTGGCTGCAGGTGCAACACTTGAGTTGGCTCAAGATTAGGGCGAGCTATTGCGATATTCCGTACCATTCCCTCTAAAATATTTGGTGCTCAACGCGACTTGCGGCTCGGTATGTCGCGCCGGCGCTACACGTGTGCACCCGCTCTAACTACAATTAAATTAACAACAATATTTACTCCACACAAGATATATGAGTACCTAATATTATTTATTTACAAATTTTGTTGGTACTACGTGCCTTCTCTATAATATCTTAAGTGACAAAATCGTTGTCCAATACGTAAGGCTTCATTAAAATTTATTTCACAGCAACGAATTTAAAGGTGAATTAAATAAAATGTGATGAATATTCATGGTGATTATTAATTTGCACTTGAACAAAATCGTAGCCCGTAGCATTGTTTTAATTGCTATAGCTTTTAGTCATTCAATAAAGAAATATGCAAACAAGCTTCGACGCGATTGGAAAACACTTGACACAGATTGTTTATAAAGTAGGATTTTGCTTTAACGCCCTCGGAGACAGGTTGTAATGAAGCCTCGCTGGGGAGGCTCGACAAACGTCATTACTGGGACACACATAAATATGCAAGGCAGGTGACGCACATTTTCATGCGACGTCTCAAGAATTTTATCACTGGTTTAATTCTGTGAGAAAAATGAGATTGCGAGTTACCCGAGCTCGCGTGGGAACCGACACGTTGTCGTTTTAAGGCCTACGGCTCACACCTAATGCAACCGAAGTATTTTCCCTTCACTCTGTAAGATATTACTTTCCCTTAAATACTTTGGAACGGGCAAATGGTGGAGAAAAACTTATCCATCAGTTGAACATCGAGAACATGATACTGTAAGTGAAATACCTTTAGTAATTGAAATACGAGCTAACTTCCAAACTTATTATAACATTATCTTCTTAATAAAATTGTCTCTGAGATGAAATATGAACAAGTATAGTTGTGACAACAACTTAATTAACAATTTGACGCTTTAAATTTTATTTTGTCATAATTCTTATATCTTTATAATGCCCTTATAACATAATGAGTACGAGTAACATTAATTTGTAATGTATCATAACCGTTCTCAAACAAGCTTCCTCTCGGATGCTTTTATACTATTACCAGTTATATAATAGCATTAGTCATATTGTATTGATGGTATCGTTTAAGGGGAACCACAGATTGATTTCTTTCATTTGATATCTTACCAAGGGGGGTTACAAACAAAAGGTAATCGGTATCCCGTATCATCTCAATGAATTTATGATGACGTCATATTACATTGTATGTTTTCTGCGCCGTATATTGCGAAACGGTACTTTGATTTAGATGTTAATATACCATACAAACTAATCGAACATTTTAATGTTCAAACAATTGAAGATTGAGAACATTTAGTTGATTTAGATGCAAACTCTATTGAATTCTAGTTACAATCAGCTAAAATCAAGACAGTTGGAGCTTATCAGACAATTCTGATTGAACAAAAGCTGGACGCGATGTGGCCAGTGGTCTCGGGAGACAAAGATTACGCACTATTTGTCCTCGAAACTCCGACTCTATTTGTAGATTCCGAAGCTACCCTCGCTCTGGATGTGACGTCATAGTCTCGGCTGAATTTAAATGCAATGTTAGGTAATAACACACTTAAAATCTTATGCTTTCAAATTACTTATTTATTAGCAAAATGATAAACTGATATATATCATAACTGATTAGAGGAAATATGTATAAGAGTATTCATATAATTATCAAACTGAAAACTTTGGATACAGAATGTGAAATTAATCACAAATATTGAAAATTACAACTAAAAGTGTGTTTTTAATAGACAATCTACTTTACAATTTTGAAATCTCAATTTGAGGTTACATTAGAAAGTACATCATAATTTGAATAATAATAAAAAAATATATAATTAATTGACCTCTCTGGAACTTTCCAGAATATTTATATATCCACGTCAAAAAGTACAGACAGGCATCCGGCGCAGATATTTGCAGTCAAAACAGACTTAGGGCGCTCCTTGCACTCTGCGCATGTCACTCCGTTTCTGTATTATTTATTAACTCCAACGAGCTTCCGATGCTACTTTATTCTATTGTGAAACTGAATCCACGCCGGTTCCTGATGTCCGAGTGAAGTTCATCGCAGACACGACTGCAAGAAACTTTTCCTGCATACAATGAATATGCCTGTCAACCGGACTTCGCCATCCAAATTTTAATATGCTATTCAATTTGTAAATGCGACGTAAACTTCAAAACGCTGAATTTCTTTGATATTCAAATCTGTGGAAATTAAAGTTTCTGCGAGCGAAATTCAAATATCCAATATAAGGGAATCTCGTGCACGTATATTTTATCAGAAAAATACGGTACGAGATATAAAACCACAAACAGAGAGTTGTCTACGTTTGCGAAGTCGGTGTTATTATTGGGGACCCCGTGCTAAGGGACTCTATATTAAGCATTCCTTTACCCCAATCTCTTCAGGTGGGCCCGGGACATACAGTTTAACTTATTATTGCTGATTCGCATATAGAGCGCTTGTTTTTCCTTTTAATACTTTACATTTATGTGACGTATCATTTTGTATCGAAAACGTTTTCAATAGATTATATATGGTCTGCATTTCCGTTCATACATTTACATTCATTTTTTTTATAAAGAACAACTGTCAATTTAAATAGCAAATCAATTGCATAAAAAGCAAACGTGAATCGATGCTCACATTATGTTAATTAGTAACTTCATCAACGTTATCCATTAAGTTCAACGCAGCGTAGATGTGACTCCTTTTTAAAAAACATTGGGATTTTACAGTCTCGAGTTGGAACTCACAAAAAATAACATTCCTTGTACAACGATAACGTGAAGCGCAGTTAAAAAAAATACATTTGCGGTTAAAAGTTATCTTAACCAGTAAAAGCTTATTTTAAAACGGACTTTGAATAGTCCATTATTAATGAACTCGTTATAACGTTAATTGTTGCCACAATCGGCCGAGGCGTGGGCATTAAAACGACATTAAAAATGTATGCTCAACATTTAAAGATTCACATTTCGCGGCGGTCGCGTGCGGCCGATTTACAGAGCTACTGGCCCGCTGCCCGTTAAAGCAGATTACGGTTGAAAAAAAATCAACAGCTCTTGGCGTTATGAGTTAATTTTGGAAGAATAACGCGGGCCTCGGTTAGTGTTTCCCTTTATTTGGTGTTCCGGCCGCTCGCATTGTTTAAACGGGTAATCCAGTGCAAAAACACGCCGGCTTTGTTACGTAGTGGACACACAAGCGTTTATTATGCTAGTAATTGTTCGATTAGGATATACTTGAATATAAAATATTGAATTAAACCGTTTTTATTTGAGATCATGCATTTGCAAAGCTCTTTATAAAATATGTTTATGATGAAATGTATTTTAATATGAAAATAGTTTAAAACGTGGTAGTTTGGGAACAATTTAATATGCGATTCAACAAGCTCTTCCTAGAATACAGTATATAATTTTAAGAGTTATGATAATTTAAAACGGCTATGTAAAATATGGCGAATGCTTTGATGCAACGGAAATACATACGGAATATCCTTTCAAAGGAATTAGGTTCCTCCTGCATTCAGCTCGTACGCGCCATTTTTTAAAGGAGCCGATAAGACGAAAAAATGAAGGCGTCTTCGTAGCAAGCGCTGGTCTCAGGCGTGTTTACAAGTTATGCAATAATTCAAATGGCGTACTACTACAGCAAATTTATGCAGCTGCACGGTAACATACTTCAATGGCTGCATTGAAAAGCATTTTATTTTCATGGACGACGACTAGTACCTACGTAGTTAGCGTTTTCGAATTCAGGCACAGAGCGCAGAACGTGTTAGGTGGCAATATGAATTTATGATCATGGCGAATTAAATGCGTTAAAGTCGAACGTGATTCGGCGAAATACGCATCGGAATTTAATTAAGCGCTTATGTATTTGTTCGTTTTATATATGCATCTCTATGATTGGTGAATATTATTTTCTTAGAATTTTTACACCTTCGTATATTTCAACTACATACACAATAGGATAGTTAAAATTTTAAATGACTGATCGCAAATTCATGCTAATAACTTGTCAGTTAAAAATGTCATTTTACAATTCCCCACTCTGTGTATTTTTTTGTAAATTAAATATGTACCTCAAAAATTACATCCCCTTTTGTGAATGAAAGTTTCTAGAACTTTTATTTTATTTTTTTCGTACAGTTTCGCCCTCATCCTACAACATTTATTATTTGCGACGGACCTCAAATAACAAACAAAACTCTGTATCGATCTTACTATATTGTTAAGCGTATATAATATCAAAGCTTTCAGCGTAATATAAAATTGCGATTTTCTACAAAATTCTCTAGCTACATATTTTAAAAGTCGACATGATATATTAATGTTCGTAAATGTCATTTAGCTAAGATCGGAGGAGATATTTGTGTCACATTTAGGACACGTCAACGGTATATATATCCAGAACCGTTTAATAATACATCTTTTGTTAAACTGTTGCTAAGAAATCATTTTTGTCTTGTACTTCGGTATTTGTATGAGTTTTCTTTCGATATTTCTGTAATAGTTTTTTCATGTTCGTAAAGGGCAGGCAAATTATGAATATAATAAAAAAACCCCAGATCTTAACGTCACTTAATGAAAGCGTGAGAGAAGCTAAAAATCGAGGATTGCTAAAAATGCCTTAGATCATTTAGGAACAGAGACGATAATCTTACACTGCTGCTTAACTAAACAGAACTTAGAATCATCTGTAATTAAACTGGCTTTCATATGAAAAAAAAAACCGCATCGGAATTGGTCCATTCGCTTGAGAGCTACAATGACACGTGCAGTCACACTCACACATACGCACACCCAGAAAACATTGACGTCAAAATTTAAACACCCCTCTTTTTGCGTTACGTTTGAATGGATTGTTCATTTATATTTGCAACTCCTGATTATATAAGAAAAATGGCAATAACACGCTTAAGTTTTCTATTCAACCTTGAATTCCAAATTTGTGTTATCATTCTAAAGGAACGAAAGCTTATATAACTTCTTATATAGAATCAATTGAAATGCGTTATGTATGAAGAACGGTCGCATCAAAAGTATAGTGTAAAGTTGCTTTGACATTTTCTTGATTTTGAACTTCTGTATATGGGCATATTTAATTCAAACTTTGTGCACTGATCAAGGATCGAGGTGATAAGACAATAATTTCATGAGTTTATCATAATATCCTGATTCTTATTGTTTATTTATTATTGCATTTACGATGTACGATATTATCATATACGATACGATATAAATGTTTATAATAAAACATTCGTACTAAACTCATATTCACATAACACTTCATAAGTGTGTGTAAATGGAATTCCATTCTCATACGATAACTTAAATGTACTTGCTTGAATCGCTTCCAATCGATGTGCCTCGAAACAAACTTCGTTGGAAAAATAAAGTTTCAATATTTCTTAATAAAATATAAATGGCAAAAGTTTACTTACACTTGAAGGACGAAACAGCGTGGGCGAGGTGTATTGTAATCAATATATGAATGTGTAGCTTAATCATTTTGTTTAGTGTATTTGTGAGTTAAGCGAATTGAATTAAATTTGAGAGAGAACTAGATATTTGAATGTGACGACCGAAAGCACCAGCTTTTAAAAGTAAAAATTTTCATCTAATCCGTTAACATAGTCGAAAGTTCTGGGGTAGTAAATAAAAAAACACGGTCGAAATGAGGTACCTCTTCCGTTTTTGTTTGGAATGTGACTTGACCCGTAAGTATCATCATCTGTTTTCCTTCCAAATTTAATCATAATCGGTACGGTGTTTTAGCAGCGAAACTGTGACAGGCAAATGGATATAGCTTATAGCACGTATAATATGAATATAGATTATTCAACCCAAGTATAGACAGGAATAGACACTAGTTTTGAAGCATTTGCATAAAGCAAAACTGTTTATCCATGAAAATTTATAATAAAATGCTCTCATTACTAGCAGGTAATTAAAAATGGTCTTAGAGAATAAACGTACTTAAGAGAAAATTGTTCCAACAACTGCAATCACTTTAATAACATTTTAATTACCTTTAAATTATTTCATTGCTTCATGCAAGTTATATAACTGCTGTGCTATTTAATTTTATAGCCTTACTGAAATCAATATCAATTAAGAATTAATTTATCCCACTTGAACGATGGGTATATAAATAGAGGGAGGAAATTTATTTGTTTTATATGTTATGTCATGGCTGCACATTATTCACATAACCTCAGCTCGAAATGGTGAATGATAAACAAAATAAACAAAATGAACACTTATAGGAGCCAGTATATAATGCTTTCTTTTTATTTCTTCATTTAAATCCTCAATTAAAAAAAATAATAATAGCGGTGCCAATGTAATATTGCAATGCTCGAAACAACTTTTACATATAACAATTCGTGCACTTAATAATAAATTATAATCCATATTGAATCTGAAGCAACAATAATGACTATGAACTATAAATAGCAATAAAATAATATATACTGAATGTAAGTACAATCGCGATTTTCGCGTTCATTTTATGTAAATTGAGAAAACGCTCTCTCTTTTCGCTCGATTTGTGAGGCTTGGGCTAATCTTCCGGCAGTCGACTACAATTTAATCAAAGTAAACAACGCCGGGCTCTGTAATTTATCTAGATTATTTCGTGGCGAGCGATAGTAATCGACTTTTTTCTCCATCTGTTGAGAGTTCTCGGAAAGAAGCAAGTAATGCGTCTTGAGAGATATAAAGATGAGCATTATCTGCAATCTACATAAACGATTACGTGTGTGTGCGACACACACATATGAACAGCGAGATTTGGCAGAAATATTTGGCTTATTGAAATAATAGCTCTGCGCGATAGTAAAACACTCGCAACAGTTGAGCCATTCGTCGGTTGAAGTAATACATTTGAAACTAAGATTAATGGACATTGAACTCTATAAAATAAAGCATCACAGCCGGCAATAAATCGGCCATTTCAAATTGTCCTTGATTAATTTTATACGTTTTATTGAGAAGAAACATCGCAGCTTAAACGCTAAAAACGAAACAAAGTTATGTTTTAGGCAGTTGAACAGAAAGGGACATATCATTTATAAGTTCCGAACAAGAGTAAATTTCGTAAAAATGACTTAATTAAGTATACGTGTTCATAAAATATTTTCACCTCTCCGGAGGTAAAGCAACATTTTCAATTGTTGTTTTTCCCATTACGATTTTACGGCGCAATTTTAAGTAGCCAGCAAAATTAAAATTGTAAACGTAAAGGCAGTCAAATAAAAAACTGTGTGCAAAAATGATATTGCGCTGATTTCACTGCGATGTACTAAAATATACTGAGAATAACTATATATAATAACAAATTACTGAGAATAACTTAAATAATAAAGAAATATAATTTATGTATAGTACCGATACATAGTTGATAAAAAATAATCTAGAATAATAAATTTATTACAAGTTACCGACTGAATTAAACATGGATCACCATTAAATTAAGATATAATTTCGGTTTAGCGGCACAATATTATTTGAATAATTATAGTATATCAGATGTATAATAAGGGATACAGAATACTGTACGTTATGACTTATAACAGACAAAAAGTATTCAAATAGTGGCAAGAAAATAAATACATTGTGTTTATAAAATATATATATATGCACTCACCTTTTTTCCATCTAATTCATGTGTTCCTTGAGCTAAAACTTTATCTACACTAGCGGGATCGCCAAATGTGATGAACCCGAATCCCCTGCAACAAAATAACAATAATACATTATTCATAATTCTAATCTAACATTTAAGCATTGGATATTTCTTTTGAAATGTAAAAAGGAAATATTTTTTATTGGTCTTCATGCCTAATGTCTACGTATTTGGATACGGTCTTATAATTTCTCTAATATATTCTAATCTTAAAAGAAGAAACTGTAGAAATTAAATGAACGTATTTACGTGCTATAAATAGAAATTCCCATTCATTTATTTTTAGCAACCTTGTTTTTGAGAAATTTTGAAAGAATAGAAAAAATTTGATCACGAGGCAGGATTCGAACCTGCGTTTCTTGCCTAACCGTAGCAACGCCTAGCCTCTCGTTAACTTTAACGTTAACGAGAAACGCAGGTTCGAATCCTGCCTCGTGATCAAATTTTTTCTATTCTTTCAAAATTTCTCATTTATAAAGCATTTCAATGCTATAAAACTAAAAATTAAACCTTGTTTTTTTTTAAATCAATTCAACATGACAAGATAATAATTATATCCATGCAGGGCGACGATATCAAAATAAAACGCTCCGATAAAAATTTTATAACACATCGATGAGGCTACAAAATAAATGGTGTATAAAATTAGGAAGCGAGCTGCAGGAAGTTTCAAGGAACCGACAGCCTGATAGCTGTTCACTTGATTGCGAAGTACGTACAGTACACGTCCCCTAATAACGTTTGTATTTATTTTGTTCACTTACTCGACGATTTAAACGCTGCGAGAGTGCGCACAGAATTTTAATACCAGAACACATAATACTCAATTGCGTTCCCTTATAAAATTTATGTTCCATGTCATAAAAACTTGGACTAAAAATTACAATTTAAAATAAACCAGCTTTTCTCAGTGATTTCAAACGTATTTGGTTCTCATAAATATTCAGTCATTCCGGTCTATGCAGATCTCTCTTTGTACTGGTGGAAATGAAATAGAGAGTAGTCTAACCCAAAGGCCGCAAATACGAACGCAGTGGCTAGCGGCTGCGATCAGCGGGAGTGCCAAACATTTTAAGTGTTTGCCCAATGCGACATAAACAGATCATGCAATATTGTTTAAATTAGCTTGTTTATTAGTATATTTCATACACGCCAGTAGGCTGTAGGAAATATACAGATAGACGTGTCAATTGATGGTAAGCATCATCATAATTTAGGAAAATATAGCATCAGCTAATGATCTATCCTGTATCCTTTTCCTCCCCCTTCCCAATCAATTTTTTATTCCTGTCGATAATCCTTTTTAATCCTTTACTTTTTAATTCAATAACTTGTGATTAATTTAATTTTTAGTTTTATAGCATTGAAATGCTTTATAAATGAGAAATTTTTGAAAGAATAGAAATTTTTTCTATACTTTCAAAAATTTCTAACTTGTAATAACACAAGCTCAGTTGCCCGCTGTGATATAAAGAAAAGACATCATACGTAAATCATTTAAGGACCTAGTTCTGTCTTAATCTTTCTTTAATTTAATTACAAAAGATTATAGTCCACTTGAGTTTTAACCTTCTGACTACTTCAAATTGTCAGTTAGTAGGAAAATTGATATGCGCTCCTATGGTAATAAAAAAATAATAAAAATACATACTGAATTTTACATTTGAACTCATTATTATTTAAAGCGAATGAAACTGCATTAATGCATAGTTACGTTATATTAAGAATATGACTATTTGATT